>NW_028276844.1:0-48290 GCF_052056855.1 Sturnus vulgaris
TGAATTGGGAGAGCTCTTCGCTGCACTGCGCCGCTCGCAAGCGCTTCGTTCTTCGCCTTCTGCCGTCCGGCGAGAGCTGAACTCCAGCGGTCAGTTGCAGCTCTGCCCAACAGCGTGTTCTCAGTTCTGCGGGCAAGCACTGCCCTCTTGCCTTGGCCGCCTGAGAGCAAAGTCCCGAGCGAGCACTCGACTCAGTGCAATGCACCCCGGAAGGACCGCTCCTCGCTCGTCTTTCGAGGAGCGATTCCTACAGCAGAAGCAGCAGAGGCACAAACTGCACGACGAGAGGGGACAACGTAGAACACGTCTCTGTCCTGGCACATTTGCGTGTGCGATACTTCCCTCCGGCTCTTCGGGCCTTGCGAAGCTCTGTGTACTGCGAGCGCTGCTACTCGCAGCTGAGAAGGACCGTGGAGCTAGCGGCGAATGGGGAGAGCTCTTCGCTGCACTGCGCCGCTCGCAAGCGGCTTCGTTCTTCGCCTTCTGCCGTCCGGCGAGAGCTGAACTCCAGCGGTCAGTTGCAGCTCTGCCCAACAGCGTGTTCTCAGTTCTGCGGGCAAGCACGCCCTCTTGCCTTGGCCCCGAGAGCAAAGTCCCGAGCGAGCACTCGACTCAGTGCAATGCACCCGGAAGGACGCTCTCGAGTCGTCTTTCGAGGAGCGATTCCTAACAGCAGATAGCAGCAGAGGCACAAACTGCACGACGAGAGGGGACAACGTAGAACACGTCTCTGTCCTGGCACATTTGCGTGTGCGATACTTCCTCCGGCTCTTCGGGCCTTGCGAAGCTCTGTGTACTGCGAGCGCTGCTACTCGCAGCTGAGGAGGACCGTGGAGCTAGCGGCGAATTCGGAGAGCTCTTCGCTGCACTGCGCCGCTCGCAAGCGGCTTCGTTCTTCGCCTTCTGCCGTCCGGCGAGAGCTGAACTCCACGCGGTCAGTTGCAGCTCTGCCCAACAGCGTGTTCTCAGTTCTGCGGGCAAGCACGCCCTCTTGCCTTGGCCCCGAGTGCAAAGTCCCGAGCGAGCACTCGACTCAGTGCAATGCACCCGGAAGGACGCTCTCGCTCGTCTTTCGATGGAGCGATTCCTAACAGCAGAAGCAGCAGAGGCACAAACTGCAACGACGAGAGGGGGACAACGTAGAACACGTCTCTGTCCTGGCACATTTGCGTGTGCGATACTTCCCTCCGGCTCTTCGGGCCTTGCGAAGCTCTGTGTACTGCGAGCGCTGCTACTCGCAGCTGAGAAGGACCGTGGAGCTAGCGGCGAATTGGGAGAGCTCTTCGCTGCACTGCGCCGCTCGCAAGCGCTTCGTTCTTCGCCTTCTGCCGTCGCGCGAGAGCTGAACTCCAGCGGTCAGTTGCAGCTCTGCCCAACAGCGTGTTCTCAGTTCTGCGGGCAAGCACGCCCTCTTGCCTTGGCCCCGAGTGCAAAGTCTCCGAGCGAGCACTCGACTCAGTGCAATGCACCCGGAAGGACGCTCTCGCTCGTCTTTCGAGGAGCGATTCCTAACAGCAGAAGCAGCAGAGGCACAAACTGCACGACGAGAGGGGACAACGTAGAACACGTCTCTGTCCTGGCACATTTGCGTGTGCGATACTTCCCTCCGGCTCTTCGGGGCCTTGCGAAGCTCTGTGTACTGCGAGCGCTGCTACTCGCAGCTGAGAAGGACCGTGGAGCTAGCGGCGAATTCGGAGAGCCCTTCGCTGCACTGCGCCGCTCGCAAGCGGCTTCGTTCTTCGCCTTCTGCCGTCCGGCGAGAGCTGAACTCCAGCGGTCAGTTGCAGCTCTGCCCAACAGCGTGTTCTCAGTTCTGCGGGCAAGCACGCCCTCTTGCCTTGGCCCCGAGTGCAAAGTCCCGAGCGAGCACTCGACTCAGTGCAATGCACCCGGAAGGACGCTCTCTGCTCGTCTTTCGAGGAGCGATTCCTAACAGCAGAAGCAGCAGAGGCACAAACTGCACGACGAGAGGGGGACAACGTAGAACACGTCTCTGTCCTGGCACATTTTCGTGTGCGAAACTTCCCTCCGGCTCTTCGGGCCTTGCGAAGCTCTGTGTACTGCGAGCGCTGCTACTCGCAGCTGAGAAGGACCGTGGAGCTAGCGGCGAATTGGGAGAGCTCTTCGCTGCACTGCGCCGCTCGCAAGCGGCTTCGTTCTTCGCCTTCTGCCGTCCGGCGAGAGCTGAACTCCAGCGCGTCAGTTGCAGGTCTGCCAACAGCGTTGTTCTCAGTTCTGCGGGCAAGCACGCCCTCTTGCCTTGGCCCCGAGTGCAAAGTCCCGAGCGAGCACTCGACTCAGTGCAATGCACCCGGAAGGACGCTCTCGCTCGTCTTTCGAGGAGCGATTCCTAACAGCAGAAGCAGCAGAGGCACAAACTGCACGACGAGAGGGGGACAACGTAGAACACGTCTCTGTCCTGGCACAATTTGCTGTGTGCGATACTTCCCTCCGGCTCTTCGGGCCTTGCGAAGCTCTGTGTACTGCGAGCGCTGCTACTCGCAGCTGAGAAGGACCGTGGAGCTAGCGGCGAATTGGAGAGCTCTTCGCTGCACTGCGCCGCTCGCAAGCGGCTTCGTTCTTCGCCTTCTGCCGTCCGGCGAGAGCTGAACTCCAGCGGTCAGTTGCAGCTCTGCCCAACAGCGTGTTCTCAGTTCTGCGGGCAAGCACGCCCTCTTGCCTTGGCCCCGAGAGCAAAGTCCCGAGCGAGCACTCGACTCAGTGCAATGCACCCGGAAGGACGCTCTCGCTCGTCTTTCGAGGAGCGATTCCTAACAGCAGAAGCAGCAGAGGCACAAACTGCACGACGAGAGGGGACAACGTAGAACACGTCTCTGTCCTGGCACATTTGCTGTGTGCGATACTCCTCCGCTCCGCTCTTCGGGCCTTGCGAAGCTCTGTGTACTGCGAGCGCTGCTACTCGCAGCTGAGAAGGACCGTGGAGCTAGCGGCGAATTGGGAGAGCTCTTCGCTGCACTGCGCCGCTCGCAAGCGGCTTCGTTCTTCGCCTTCTGCCGTCCGGCGAGAGCTGAACTCCAGCGGTCAGTTGCAGCTCTGCCCAACAGCGTGTTCTCAGTTCTGCGGGCAAGCACGCCCTCTTGCCTTGGCCCCGAGAGCAAAGTCCCGAGCGAGCACTCGACTCAGTGCAATGCACCCGGAAGGACGCTCTCGCTCGTCTTTCGAGGAGCGATTCCTAACAGCAGAAGCAGCAGAGGCACAAACTGCACGACGAGAGGGGACAACGTAGAACACGTCTCTGTCCTGGCACATTTGCGTGTGCGATACTTCCCTCCGGCTCTTCGGGCCTTGCGAAGCTCTGTGTACTGCGAGCGCTGCTACTCGCAGCTGAGAAGGGACCGTGGAGCTAGCGGCGAATTGGGAGAGCTCTTCGCTGCACTGCGCCGCTCGCAAGCGGCTTCGTTCTTCGCCTTCTGCCGTCCGGCGAGAGCTGAACTCCAGCGGTCAGTTGCAGCTCTGCCCAACAGCGTGTTCTCAGTTCTGCGGGCAAGCACGCCCTCTTGCCTTGGCCCCGAGAGCAAAGTCCCGAGCGAGCACTCGACTCAGTGCAATGCACCCGGAAGGACGCTCTCGCTCGTCTTTCGAGGAGCGATTCCTAACAGCAGAAGCAGCAGAGGCACAAACTGCACGACGAGAGGGGACAACGTAGAACACGTCTCTGTCCTGGCACATTTGCGTGTGCGATACTTCCCTCCGGCTCTTCGGGCCTTGCGAAGCTCTGTGTACTGCGAGCGCTGCTACTCGCAGCTGAGGAGGACCGTGGAGCTAGCGGCGAATTCGGGAGAGCTCTTCGCTGCACTGCGCCGCTCGCAAGCGGCTTCGTTCTTCGCCTTCTGCCGTCCGGCGAGAGCTGAACTCCAGCGGTCAGTTGCAGCTCTGCCCAACAGCGTGTTCTCAGTTCTGCGGGCAAGCACGCCCCTCTTGCCTTGGCCCCGAGTGCAAAGTCCCGAGCGAGCACTCGACTCAGTGCAATGCACCCGGAAGGACGCTCTCGCTCGTCTTTCGAGGAGCCGATTCCTAACAGCAGAAGCAGCAGAGGCACAAACTGCACGACGAGAGGGGGACAACGTAGAACACGTCTCTGTCCTGGCACATTTGCGTGTGCGATACTTCCCTCCGGCTCTTCGGGCCTTGCGAAGCTCTGTGTACTGCGAGCGCTGCTACTCGCAGCTGAGAAGGACCGTGGAGCTAGCGGCGAACTCGGAGAGCCCTTCGCTGCACTGCGCCGCTCGCAAGCGGCTTCGTTCTTCGCCTTCTGCCGTCCGGCGAGAGCTGAACTCCAGCGGTCAGTTGCAGCTCTGCCCAACAGCGTGTTCTCAGTTCTGCGGGCAAGCACGCCCTCTTGCCTTGGCCCCGAGTGCAAAGTCCCGAGCGAGCACTCGACTCAGTGCAATGCACCCGGAAGGACGCTCTCGCTCGTCTTTCGAGGAGCGATTCCTAACAGCAGAAGCAGCAGAGGCACAAACTGCACGACGAGAGGGGGACAACGTAGAACACGTCTCTGTCCTGGCACATTTGCGTGTGGCGATACTTCCCTCCGGCTCTTCGGGCCTTGCGAAGCTCTGTGTACTGCGAGCGCTGCTACTCGCAGCTGAGAAGGACCGTGGAGCTAGCGGCGAATTCGGAGAGCCCTTCGCTGCACTGCGCCGCTCGCAAGCGGCTTCGTTCTTCGCCTTCTGCCGTCCGGCGAGAGCTGAACTCCAGCGGTCAGTTGCAGCTCTGCCCAACAGCGTGTTCTCAGTTCTGCGGGCAAGCACGCCCTCTTGCCTTGGCCCCGAGTGCAAAGTCCCGAGCGAGCACTCGACTCAGTGCAATGCACCCGGAAGGACGCTCTCGCTCGTCTTTCGAGGAGCGATTCCTAACAGCAGAAGCAGCAGAGGCACAAACTGCACGACGAGAGGGGACAACGTAGAACACGTCTCTGTCCTGGCACATTTTTCGTGTGCGAAACTTCCCTCCGGCTCTTCGGGCCTTGCGAAGCTCTGTGTACTGCGAGCGCTGCTACTCGCAGCTGAGAAGGACCGTGGAGCTAGCGGCGAATTGGGAGAGCTCTTCGCTGCACTGCGCCGCTCGCAAGCGGCTTCGTTCTTCGCCTTCTGCCGTCCGGCGAGAGCTGAACTCCAGCGGTCAGTTGCAGCTCTGCCCAACAGCGTGTTCTCAGTTCTGCGGGCAAGCACGCCCTCTTGCCTTGGCCCCGAGTGCAAAGTCCCGAGCGAGCACTCGACTCAGTGCAATGCACCCGGAAGGACGCTCTCGCTCGTCTTTCGAGGAGCGATTCCTAACAGCAGAAGCAGCAGAGGCACAAACTGCACGACGAGAGGGGACAACGTAGAACACGTCTCTGTCCTGGCACATTTGCGTGTGCGATACTTCCCTCCGGCTCTTCGGGCCTTGCGAAGCTCTGTGTACTGCGAGCGCTGCTACTCGCAGCTGAGAAGGACCGTGGAGCTAGCGGCGAATTGGGAGAGCTCTTCGCTGCACTGCGCCGCTCGCAAGCGGCTTCGTTCTTCGCCTTCTGCCGTCCGGCGAGAGCTGAACTCCAGCGGTCAGTTGCAGCTCTGCCCAACAGCGTGTTCTCAGTTCTGCGGGCAAGCACGCCCTCTTGCCTTGGCCCCGAGAGCAAAGTCCCGAGCGAGCACTCGACTCAGTGCAATGCACCCGGAAGGACGCTCTCGCTCGTCTTTCGAGGAGCGATTCCTAACAGCAGAAGCAGCAGAGGCACAAACTGCACGACGAGAGGGGACAACGTAGAACACGTCTCTGTCCTGGCACATTTGCGTGTGCGATACTTCCCTCCGGCTCTTCGGGCCTTGCGAAGCTCTGTGTACTGCGAGCGCTGCTACTCGCAGCTGAGAAGGACCGTGGAGCTAGCGGCGAATTGGGAGAGCTCTTCGCTGCACTGCGCCGCTCGCAAGCGGCTTCGTTCTTCGCCTTCTGCCGTCCGGCGAGAGCTGAACTCCAGCGGTCAGTTGCAGCTCTGCCCAACAGCGTGTTCTCAGTTCTGCGGGCAAGCACGCCCTCTTGCCTTGGCCCCGAGAGCAAAGTCCCGAGCGAGCACTCGACTCAGTGCAATGCACCCGGAAGGACGCTCTCGCTCGTCTTTCGAGGAGCGATTCCTAACAGCAGAAGCAGCAGAGGCACAAACTGCACGACGAGAGGGGACAACGTAGAACACGTCTCTGTCCTGGCACATTTGCGTGTGCGATACTTCCCTCCGGCTCTTCGGGGCCTTGCGAAGCTCTGTGTACTGCGAGCGCTGCTACTCGCAGCTGAGGGAGGACCGTGGAGCTAGCGGCGAATTCGGAGAGCTCTTCGCTGCACTGCGCCGCTCGCAAGCGGCTTCGTTCTTCGCCTTCTGCCGTCCGGCGAGAGCTGAACTCAGCGGTCAGTTGCAGCTCTGCCCAACAGCGTGTTCTCAGTTCTGCGGGCAAGCACGCCCTCTTGCCTTGGCCCCGAGTGCAAAGTCCCGAGCGAGCACTCGACTCAGTGCAATGCACCCGGAAGGACGCTCTCTGCTCGTCTTTCGAGGAGCGATTCCTAACAGCAGAAGCAGCAGAGGCACAAACTGCACGACGAGAGGGGACAACGTAGAACACGTCTCTGTCCTGGCACATTTGCGTGTGCGATACTTCCCTCCGGCTCTTCGGGCCCTGCGAAGCTCTGTGTACTGCGAGCGCTGCTACTCGCAGCTGAGAAGGACCGTGGAGCTAGCGGCGAATTCGGAGAGCCTTCGCTGCACTGCGCCGCTCGCAAGCGGCTTCGTTCTTCGCCTTCTGCCGTCCGGCGAGAGCTGAACTCCAGCGGTCAGTTGCAGCTCTGCCCAACAGCGTGTTCTCAGTTCTGCGGGCAAGCACGCCCTCTTGCCTTGGCCCCGAGTGCAAAGTCCCGAGCGAGCACTCGACTCAGTGCAATGCACCCGGAAGGACGCTCTCGCTCGTCTTTCGAGGAGCGATTCCTAACAGCAGAAGCAGCAGAGGCACAAACTGCACGACGAGAGGGGACAACGTAGAACACGTCTCTGTCCTGGCACATTTGCGTGTGCGATACTTCCCTCCGGCTCTTCGGGCCTTGCGAAGCTCTGTGTACTGCGAGCGCTGCTACTCGCAGCTGAGAAGGACCGTGGAGCTAGCGGCGAATTGGGAGAGCCCTTCGCTGCACTGCGCCGCTCGCAAGCGGCTTCGTTCTTCGCCTTCTGCCGTCCGGCGAGAGCTGAACTCCAGCGGTCAGTTGCAGCTCTGCCCAACAGCGTGTTCTCAGTTCTGCGGGCAAGCACGCCCTCTTGCCTTGGCCCCGAGTGCAAAGTCCCGAGCGAGCACTCGACTCAGTGCAATGCACCCGGAAGGACGCTCTCGCTCGTCTTTCGAGGAGCGATTCCTAACAGCAGAAGCAGCAGAGGCACAAACTGCACGACGAGAGGGGACAACGTAGAACACGTCTCTGTCCTGGCACATTTGCGTGTGCGATACTTCCCTCCGGCTCTTCGGGCCTTGCGAAGCTCTGTGTACTGCGAGCGCTGCTACTCGCAGCTGAGAAGGACCGTGGAGCTAGCGGCGAATTGGGAGAGCCCTTCGCTGCACTGCGCCGCTCGCAAGCGGCTTCGTTCTTCGCCTTCTGCCGTCCGGCGAGAGCTGAACTCCAGCGGTCAGTTGCAGCTCTGCCCAACAGCGTGTTCTCAGTTCTGCGGGCAAGCACGCCCTCTTGCCTTGGCCCCGAGTGCAAAGTCCCGAGCGAGCACTCGACTCAGTGCAATGCACCCGGAAGGACGCTCTCGCTCGTCTTTCGAGGAGCGATTCCTACAGCAGAAGCAGCAGAGGCACAAACTGCACGACGAGAGGGGACAACGTAGAACACGTCTCTGTCCTGGCACATTTGCGTGTGCGATACTTCCCTCCGGCTCTTCGGGCCTTGCGAAGCTCTGTGTACTGCGAGCGCTGCTACTCGCAGCTGAGAAGGACCGTGGAGCTAGCGGCGAATTGGGAGAGCTCTTCGCTGCACTGCGCCGCTCGCAAGCGGCTTCGTTCTTCGCCTTCTGCCGTCCGGCGAGAGCTGAACTCCAGCGGTCAGTTGCAGCTCTGCCCAACAGCGTGTTCTCAGTTCTGCGGGCAAGCACGCCCTCTTGCCTTGGCCCGAGTGCAAAGTCCCGAGCGAGCACTCGACTCAGTGCAATGCACCCGGAAGGACGCTCTCGCTCGTCTTTCGAGGAGCGATTCCTAACAGCAGAAGCAGCAGAGGCACAAACTGCACGACGAGAGGGGACAACGTAGAACACGTCTCTGTCCTGGCACATTTGCGTGTGCGAAACTTCCCTCCGGCTCTTCGGGCCTTGCGAAGCTCTGTGTACTGCTGAGCGCTGCTACTCGCAGCTGAGGAGGACCGTGGAGCTAGCGGCGAATTGGGAGAGCTCTTCGCTGCACTGCGCCGCTCGCAAGCGGCTTCGTTCTTCGCCTTCTGCCGTCCGGCGAGAGCTGAACTCCAGCGGTCAGTTGCAGCTCTGCCCAACAGCGTGTTCTCAGTTCTGCGGGCAAGCACGCCCTCTTGCCTTGGCCCCGAGAGCAAAGTCTCCGAGCGAGCACTCGACTCAGTGCAATGCACCCGGAAGGACGCTCTCGCTCGTCTTTCGAGGAGCGATTCCTAACAGCAGAAGCAGCAGAGGCACAAACTGCACGACGAGAGGGGACAACGTAGAACACGTCTCTGTCCTGGCACATTTGCGTGTGCGATACTTCCCTCCGGCTCTTCGGGCCTTGCGAAGCTCTGTGTACTGCGAGCGCTGCTACTCGCAGCTGAGGAGGACCGTGGAGCTAGCGGCGAATTGGGAGAGCTCTTCGCTGCACTGCGTCCGCTCGCAAGCGGCTTCGTTCTTCGCCTTCTGCCGTCCGGCGAGAGCTGAACTCCAGCGGTCAGTTGCAGGTCTGCCCAACAGCGTGTTCTCAGTTCTGCGGGCAAGCACGCCCTCTTGCCTTGGCCCCGAGTGCAAAGTCCTCGAGCGAGCACTCGACTCAGTGCAATGCACCCGGAAGGACGCTCTCGCTCGTCTTTCGAGGAGCGATTCCTAACAGCAGAAGCAGCAGAGGCACAAACTGTTGCACGACGAGAGGGGACAACGTAGAACACGTCTCTGTCCTGGCACATTTGCGTGTGCGATACTTCCCTCCGGCTCTTCGGGCCTTGCGAAGCTCTGTGTACTGCGAGCGCTGCTACTCGCAGCTGAGAAGGACCGTGGGAGCTAGCGGCGAATTGGGAGAGCTCTTCGCTGCACTGCGCCGCTCGCAAGCGGCTTCGTTCTTCGCCTTCTGCCGTCCGGCGAGAGCTGAACTCCAGCGGTCAGTTGCAGCTCTGCCCAACAGCGTGTTCTCAGTTCTGCGGGCAAGCACGCCCTCTTGCCTTGGCCCCGAGTGCAAAGTCCCGAGCGAGCACTCGACTCAGTGCAATGCACCCGGAAGGACGCTCTCGCTCGTCTTTCGAGGAGCGATTCCTAACAGCAGAAGCAGCAGAGGCACAAACTGCACGACGAGAGGGGACAACGTAGAACACGTCTCTGTCCTGGCACATTTGCGTGTGCGATACTTCCCTCCGGCTCTTCGGGCCTTGCGAAGCTCTGTGTACTGCGAGCGCTGCTACTCGCAGCTGAGAAGGACCGTGGAGCTAGCGGCGAATTGGGAGAGCTCTTCGCTGCACTGCGCCGCTCGCAAGCGGCTTCGTTCTTCGCCTTCTGCCGTCCGGCGAGAGCTGAACTCCAGCGGTCAGTTGCAGCTCTGCCCAACAGCGTGTTCTCAGTTCTGCGGGCAAGCACGCCCTCTTGCCTTGGCCCCGAGAGCAAAGTCCCGAGCGAGGCACTCGACTCAGTGCAATGCACCCGGAAGGACGCTCTCGCTCGTCTTTCGAGGAGCGATTCCTAACAGCAGAAGCAGCAGAGGCACAAACTGCACGACGAGAGGGGACAACGTAGAACACGTCTCTGTCCTGGCACATTTGCGTGTGCGATACTTCCCTCCGGCTCTTCGGGCCTTGCGAAGCTCTGTGTACTGCGAGCGCTGCTACTCGCAGCTGAGGAGGACCGTGGAGCTAGCGGCGAATTGGGAGAGCTCTTCGCTGCACTGCGCCGCTCGCAAGCGGCTTCGTTCTTCGCCTTCTGCCGTCCGGCGAGAGCTGAACTCCAGCGGTCAGTTGCAGCTCTGCCCAACAGCGTGTTCTCAGTTCTGCGGGCAAGCACGCCCTCTTGCCTTGGCCCCGAGAGCAAAGTCCCGAGCGAGCACTCGACTCAGTGCAATGCACCCGGAAGGACGCTCTCGCTCGTCTTTCGAGGAGCGATTCCTAACAGCAGAAGCAGCAGAGGCACAAACTGCACGACGAGAGGGGACAACGTAGAACACGTCTCTGTCCTGGCACATTTGCGTGTGCGATACTTCCCTCCGGCTCTTCGGGCCTTGCGAAGCTCTGTGTACTGCGAGCGCTGCTACTCGCAGCTGAGGAGGACCGTGGAGCTAGCGGCGAATTGGGAGAGCTCTTCGCTGCACTGCGCCGCTCGCAAGCGGCTTCGTTCTTCGCCTTCTGCCGTCCGGCGAGAGCTGAACTCCAGCGGTCAGTTGCAGCTCTGCCCAACAGCGTGTTCTCAGTTCTGCGGGCAAGCACGCCCTCTTGCCTTGGCCCCGAGTGCAAAGTCCCGAGCGAGCACTCGACTCAGTGCAATGCACCCGGAAGGACGCTCTCGCTCGTCTTTCGAGGAGCGATTCCTAACAGCAGAAGCAGCAGAGGCACAAACTGCACGACGAGAAGGGACAACGTAGAACACGTCTCTGTCCTGGCACATTTTCGTGTGCGAAACTTCCCTCCGGCTCTTCGGGCCTTGCGAAGCTCTGTGTACTGCGAGCGCTGCTACTCGCAGCTGAGGAGGACCGTGGAGCTAGCGGCGAATTGGGAGAGCTCTTCGCTGCACTGCGCCGCTCGCAAGCGGCTTCGTTCTTCGCCTTCTGCCGTCCGGCGAGAGCTGAACTCCAGCGGTCAGTTGCAGCTCTGCCCAACAGCGTGTTCTCAGTTCTGCGGGCAAGCACGCCCTCTTGCCTTGGCCCCGAGAGCAAAGTCCCGAGCGAGCACTCGACTCAGTGCAATGCACCCGGAAGGACGCTCTCGCTCGTCTTTCGAGGAGCGATTCCTAACAGCAGAAGCAGCAGAGGCACAAACTGCACGACGAGAGGGGACAACGTAGAACACGTCTCTGTCCTGGCACATTTGCGTGTGCGATACTTCCCTCCGGCTCTTCGGGCCTTGCGAAGCTCTGTGTACTGCGAGCGCTGCTACTCGCAGCTGAGAAGGACCGTGGAGCTAGCGGCGAATTGGGAGAGCTCTTCGCTGCACTGCGCCGCTCGCAAGCGGCTTCGTTCTTCGCCTTCTGCCGTCCGGCGAGAGCTGAACTCCAGCGGTCAGTTGCAGCTCTGCCCAACAGCGTGTTCTCAGTTCTGCGGGCAAGCACGCCCTCTTGCCTTGGCCCCGAGAGCAAAGTCCCGAGCGAGCACTCGACTCAGTGCAATGCACCCGGAAGGACGCTCTCGCTCGTCTTTCGAGGAGCGATTCCTAACAGCAGAAGCAGCAGAGGCACAAACTGCACGACGAGAGGGGACAACGTAGAACACGTCTCTGTCCTGGCACATTTGCGTGTGCGATACTTCCCTCCGGCTCTTCGGGCCTTGCGAAGCTCTGTGTACTGCGAGCGCTGCTACTCGCAGCTGAGAAGGACCGTGGAGCTAGCGGCGAATTGGGAGAGCTCTTCGCTGCACTGCGCCGCTCGCAAGCGGCTTCGTTCTTCGCCTTCTGCCGTCCGGCGAGAGCTGAACTCCAGCGGTCAGTTGCAGCTCTGCCCAACAGCGTGTTCTCAGTTCTGCGGGCAAGCACGCCCTCTTGCCTTGGCCCCGAGAGCAAAGTCCCGAGCGAGCACTCGACTCAGTGCAATGCACCCGGAAGGACGCTCTCGCTCGTCTTTCGAGGAGCGATTCCTAACAGCAGAAGCAGCAGAGGCACAAACTGCACGACGAGAGGGGACAACGTAGAACACGTCTCTGTCCTGGCACATTTGCGTGTGCGATACTTCCCTCCGGCTCTTCGGGCCTTGCGAAGCTCTGTGTACTGCGAGCGCTGCTACTCGCAGCTGAGAAGGACCGTGGAGCTAGCGGCGAATTGGGAGAGCTCTTCGCTGCACTGCGCCGCTCGCAAGCGGCTTCGTTCTTCGCCTTCTGCCGTCCGGCGAGAGCTGAACTCCAGCGGTCAGTTGCAGCTCTGCCCAACAGCGTGTTCTCAGTTCTGCGGGCAAGCACGCCCTCTTGCCTTGGCCCCGAGTGCAAAGTCCCGAGCGAGCACTCGACTCAGTGCAATGCACCGGAAGGACGCTCTCGCTCGTCTTTCGAGGAGCGATTCCTAACAGCAGAAGCAGCAGAGGCACAAACTGCACGACGAGAGGGGACAACGTAGAACACGTCTCTGTCCTGGCACATTTGCGTGTGCGAAACTTCCCTCCGGCTCTTCGGGCCTTGCGAAGCTCTGTGTACTGCGAGCGCTGCTACTCGCAGCTGAGGAGGACCGTGGAGCTAGCGGCGAATTGGGAGAGCTCTTCGCTGCACTGCGCCGCTCGCAAGCGGCTTCGTTCTTCGCCTTCTGCCGTCCGGCGAGAGCTGAACTCCAGCGGTCAGTTGCAGCTCTGCCCAACAGCGTGTTCTCAGTTCTGCGGGCAAGCACGCCCTCTTGCCTTGGCCCCGAGAGCAAAGTCCCGAGCGAGCACTCGACTCAGTGCAATGCACCCGGAAGGACGCTCTCGCTCGTCTTTCGAGGAGCGATTCCTAACAGCAGAAGCAGCAGAGGCACAAACTGCACGACGAGAGGGGACAACGTAGAACACGTCTCTGTCCTGGCACATTTGCGTGTGCGATACTTCCCTCCGGCTCTTCGGGCCTTGCGAAGCTCTGTGTACTGCGAGCGCTGCTACTCGCAGCTGAGGAGGACCGTGGAGCTAGCGGCGAATTGGGAGAGCTCTTCGCTGCACTGCGCCGCTCGCAAGCGGCTTCGTTCTTCGCCTTCTGCCGTCCGGCGAGAGCTGAACTCCAGCGGTCAGTTGCAGCTCTGCCCAACAGCGTGTTCTCAGTTCTGCGGGCAAGCACGCCCTCTTGCCTTGGCCCCGAGAGCAAAGTCCCGAGCGAGCACTCGACTCAGTGCAATGCACCCGGAAGGACGCTCTCGCTCGTCTTTCGAGGAGCGATTCCTAACAGCAGAAGCAGCAGAGGCACAAACTGCACGACGAGAGGGGACAACGTAGAACACGTCTCTGTCCTGGCACATTTGCGTGTGCGATACTTCCCTCCGGCTCTTCGGGCCTTGCGAAGCTCTGTGTACTGCGAGCGCTGCTACTCGCAGCTGAGAAGGACCGTGGAGCTAGCGGCGAATTGGGAGAGCTCTTCGCTGCACTGCGCCGCTCGCAAGCGGCTTCGTTCTTCGCCTTCTGCCGTCCGGCGAGAGCTGAACTCCAGCGGTCAGTTGCAGCTCTGCCCAACAGCGTGTTCTCAGTTCTGCGGGCAAGCACGCCCTCTTGCCTTGGCCCCGAGAGCAAAGTCCCGAGCGAGCACTCGACTCAGTGCAATGCACCCGGAAGGACGCTCTCGCTCGTCTTTCGAGGAGCGATTCCTAACAGCAGAAGCAGCAGAGGCACAAACTGCACGACGAGAGGGGACAACGTAGAACACGTCTCTGTCCTGGCACATTTGCGTGTGCGATACTTCCCTCCGGCTCTTCGGGCCTTGCGAAGCTCTGTGTACTGCGAGCGCTGCTACTCGCAGCTGAGGAGGACCGTGGAGCTAGCGGCGAATTCGGAGAGCTCTTCGCTGCACTGCGCCGCTCGCAAGCGGCTTCGTTCTTCGCCTTCTGCCGTCCGGCGAGAGCTGAACTCCAGCGGTCAGTTGCAGCTCTGCCCAACAGCGTGTTCTCAGTTCTGCGGGCAAGCACGCCCTCTTGCCTTGGCCCCGAGTGCAAAGTCCCGAGCGAGCACTCGACTCAGTGCAATGCACCCGGAAGGACGCTCTCGCTCGTCTTTCGAGGAGCGATTCCTAACAGCAGAAGCAGCAGAGGCACAAACTGCACGACGAGAGGGGACAACGTAGAACACGTCTCTGTCCTGGCACATTTGCGTGTGCGATACTTCCCTCCGGCTCTTCGGGCCCTGCGAAGCTCTGTGTACTGCGAGCGCTGCTACTCGCAGCTGAGAAGGACCGTGGAGCTAGCGGCGAATTCGGAGAGCCCTTCGCTGCACTGCGCCGCTCGCAAGCGGCTTCGTTCTTCGCCTTCTGCCGTCCGGCGAGAGCTGAACTCCAGCGGTCAGTTGCAGCTCTGCCCAACAGCGTGTTCTCAGTTCTGCGGGCAAGCACGCCCTCTTGCCTTGGCCCCGAGTGCAAAGTCCCGAGCGAGCACTCGACTCAGTGCAATGCACCCGGAAGGACGCTCTCGCTCGTCTTTCGAGGAGCGATTCCTAACAGCAGAAGCAGCAGAGGCACAAACTGCACGACGAGAGGGGACAACGTAGAACACGTCTCTGTCCTGGCACATTTGCGTGTGCGATACTTCCCTCCGGCTCTTCGGGCCTTGCGAAGCTCTGTGTACTGCGAGCGCTGCTACTCGCAGCTGAGAAGGACCGTGGAGCTAGCGGCGAATTCGGAGAGCCCTTCGCTGCACTGCGCCGCTCGCAAGCGGCTTCGTTCTTCGCCTTCTGCCGTCCGGCGAGAGCTGAACTCCAGCGGTCAGTTGCAGCTCTGCCCAACAGCGTGTTCTCAGTTCTGCGGGCAAGCACGCCCTCTTGCCTTGGCCCCGAGTGCAAAGTCCCGAGCGAGCACTCGACTCAGTGCAATGCACCCGGAAGGACGCTCTCGCTCGTCTTTCGAGGAGCGATTCCTAACAGCAGAAGCAGCAGAGGCACAAACTGCACGACGAGAGGGGACAACGTAGAACACGTCTCTGTCCTGGCACATTTGCGTGTGCGATACTTCCCTCCGGCTCTTCGGGCCTTGCGAAGCTCTGTGTACTGCGAGCGCTGCTACTCGCAGCTGAGAAGGACCGTGGAGCTAGCGGCGAATTGGGAGAGCTCTTCGCTGCACTGCGCCGCTCGCAAGCGGCTTCGTTCTTCGCCTTCTGCCGTCCGGCGAGAGCTGAACTCCAGCGGTCAGTTGCAGCTCTGCCCAACAGCGTGTTCTCAGTTCTGCGGGCAAGCACGCCCTCTTGCCTTGGCCCCGAGTGCAAAGTCCCGAGCGAGCACTCGACTCAGTGCAATGCACCCGGAAGGACGCTCTCGCTCGTCTTTCGAGGAGCGACTCCTAACAGCACAAGCAGCAGAGGCACAAACTGCACGACGAGAGGGGACAACGTAGAACACGTCTCTGTCCTGGCACATTTGCGTGTGCGAAACTTCCCTCCGGCTCTTCGGGCCTTGCGAAGCTCTGTGTACTGCGAGCGCTGCTACTCGCAGCTGAGGAGGACCGTGGAGCTAGCGGCGAATTGGGAGAGCTCTTCGCTGCACTGCGCCGCTCGCAAGCGGCTTCGTTCTTCGCCTTCTGCCGTCCGGCGAGAGCTGAACTCCAGCGGTCAGTTGCAGCTCTGCCCAACAGCGTGTTCTCAGTTCTGCGGGCAAGCACGCCCTCTTGCCTTGGCCCCGAGAGCAAAGTCCCGAGCGAGCACTCGACTCAGTGCAATGCACCCGGAAGGACGCTCTCGCTCGTCTTTCGAGGAGCGATTCCTAACAGCAGAAGCAGCAGAGGCACAAACTGCACGACGAGAGGGGACAACGTAGAACACGTCTCTGTCCTGGCACATTTTCGTGTGCGATACTTCCCTCCGGCTCTTCGGGCCTTGCGAAGCTCTGTGTACTGCGAGCGCTGCTACTCGCAGCTGAGAAGGACCGTGGAGCTAGCGGCGAATTGGGAGAGCTCTTCGCTGCACTGCGCCGCTCGCAAGCGGCTTCGTTCTTCGCCTTCTGCCGTCCGGCGAGAGCTGAACTCCAGCGGTCAGTTGCAGCTCTGCCCAACAGCGTGTTCTCAGTTCTGCGGGCAAGCACGCCCTCTTGCCTTGGCCCCGAGAGCAAAGTCCCGAGCGAGCACTCGACTCAGTGCAATGCACCCGGAAGGACGCTCTCGCTCGTCTTTCGAGGAGCGATTCCTAACAGCAGAAGCAGCAGAGGCACAAACTGCACGACGAGAGGGGACAACGTAGAACACGTCTCTGTCCTGGCACATTTGCGTGTGCGATACTTCCCTCCGGCTCTTCGGGCCTTGCGAAGCTCTGTGTACTGCGAGCGCTGCTACTCGCAGCTGAGAAGGACCGTGGAGCTAGCGGCGAATTGGGAGAGCTCTTCGCTGCACTGCGCCGCTCGCAAGCGGCTTCGTTCTTCGCCTTCTGCCGTCCGGCGAGAGCTGAACTCCAGCGGTCAGTTGCAGGTCTGCCCAACAGCGTGTTCTCAGTTCTGCGGGCAAGCACGCCCTCTTGCCTTGGCCCCGAGAGCAAAGTCCCGAGCGAGCACTCGACTCAGTGCAATGCACCCGGAAGGACGCTCTCGCTCGTCTTTCGAGGAGCGATTCCTAACAGCAGAAGCAGCAGAGGCACAAACTGCACGACGAGAGGGGACAACGTAGAACACGTCTCTGTCCTGGCACATTTGCGTGTGCGATACTTCCCTCCGGCTCTTCGGGCCCTGCGAAGCTCTGTGTACTGCGAGCGCTGCTACTCGCAGCTGAGAAGGACCGTGGAGCTAGCGGCGAATTCGGAGAGCCCTTCGCTGCACTGCGCCGCTCGCAAGCGGCTTCGTTCTTCGCCTTCTGCCGTCCGGCGAGAGCTGAACTCCAGCGGTCAGTTGCAGCTCTGCCCAACAGCGTGTTCTCAGTTCTGCGGGCAAGCACGCCCTCTTGCCTTGGCCCCGATTGCAAAGTCCCGAGCGAGCACTCGACTCAGTGCAATGCACCCGGAAGGACGCTCTCGCTCGTCTTTCGAGGAGCGATTCCTAACAGCAGAAGCAGCAGAGGCACAAACTGCACGACGAGAGGGGACAACGTAGAACACGTCTCTGTCCTGGCACATTTGCGTGTGCGATACTTCCCTCCGGCTCTTCGGGCCTTGCGAAGCTCTGTGTACTGCGAGCGCTGCTACTCGCAGCTGAGAAGGACCGTGGAGCTAGCGGCGAATTCGGAGAGCCCTTCGCTGCACTGCGCCGCTCGCAAGCGGCTTCGTTCTTCGCCTTCTGCCGTCCGGCGAGAGCTGAACTCCAGCGGTCAGTTGCAGCTCTGCCCAACAGCGTGTTCTCAGTTCTGCGGGCAAGCACGCCCTCTTGCCTTGGCCCCGAGTGCAAAGTCCCGAGCGAGCACTCGACTCAGTGCAATGCACCCGGAAGGACGCTCTCGCTCGTCTTTCGAGGAGCGATTCCTAACAGCAGAAGCAGCAGAGGCACAAACTGCACGACGAGAGGGGACAACGTAGAACACGTCTCTGTCCTGGCACATTTGCGTGTGCGATACTTCCCTCCGGCTCTTCGGGCCTTGCGAAGCTCTGTGTACTGCGAGCGCTGCTACTCGCAGCTGAGAAGGACCGTGGAGCTAGCGGCGAATTGGGAGAGCTCTTCGCTGCACTGCGCCGCTCGCAAGCGGCTTCGTTCTTCGCCTTCTGCCGTCCGGCGAGAGCTGAACTCCAGCGGTCAGTTGCAGCTCTGCCCAACAGCGTGTTCTCAGTTCTGCGGGCAAGCACGCCCTCTTGCCTTGGCCCCGAGTGCAAAGTCCCGAGCGAGCACTCGACTCAGTGCAATGCACCCGGAAGGACGCTCTCGCTCGTCTTTCGAGGAGCGATTCCTAACAGCAGAAGCAGCAGAGGCACAAACTGCACGACGAGAGGGGACAACGTAGAACACGTCTCTGTCCTGGCACATTTGCGTGTGCGAAACTTCCCTCCGGCTCTTCGGGCCTTGCGAAGCTCTGTGTACTGCGAGCGCTGCTACTCGCAGCTGAGGAGGACCGTGGAGCTAGCGGCGAATTCGGAGAGCTCTTCGCTGCACTGCGCCGCTCGCAAGCGGCTTCGTTCTTCGCCTTCTGCCGTCCGGCGAGAGCTGAACTCCAGCGGTCAGTTGCAGCTCTGCCCAACAGCGTGTTCTCAGTTCTGCGGGCAAGCACGCCCTCTTGCCTTGGCCCCGAGAGCAAAGTCCCGAGCGAGCACTCGACTCAGTGCAATGCACCCGGAAGGACGCTCTCGCTCGTCTTTCGAGGAGCGATTCCTAACAGCAGAAGCAGCAGAGGCACAAACTGCACGACGAGAGGGGACAACGTAGAACACGTCTCTGTCCTGGCACATTTGCGTGTGCGAAACTTCCCTCCGGCTCTTCGGGCCTTGCGAAGCTCTGTGTACTGCGAGCGCTGCTACTCGCAGCTGAGGAGGACCGTGGAGCTAGCGGCGAATTCGGAGAGCTCTTCGCTGCACTGCGCCGCTCGCAAGCGGCTTCGTTCTTCGCCTTCTGCCGTCCGGCGAGAGCTGAACTCCAGCGGTCAGTTGCAGCTCTGCCCAACAGCGTGTTCTCAGTTCTGCGGGCAAGCACGCCCTCTTGCCTTGGCCCCGAGAGCAAAGTCCCGAGCGAGCACTCGACTCAGTGCAATGCACCCGGAAGGACGCTCTCGCTCGTCTTTCGAGGAGCGATTCCTAACAGCAGAAGCAGCAGAGGCACAAACTGCACGACGAGAGGGGACAACGTAGAACACGTCTCTGTCCTGGCACATTTTCGTGTGCGAAACTTCCCTCCGGCTCTTCGGGCCTTGCGAAGCTCTGTGTACTGCGAGCGCTGCTACTCGCAGCTGAGGAGGACCGTGGAGCTAGCGGCGAATTCGGAGAGCTCTTCGCTGCACTGCGCCGCTCGCAAGCGGCTTCGTTCTTCGCCTTCTGCCGTCCGGCGAGAGCTGAACTCCAGCGGTCAGTTGCAGCTCTGCCCAACAGCGTGTTCTCAGTTCTGCGGGCAAGCACGCCCTCTTGCCTTGGCCCCGAGAGCAAAGTCCCGAGCGAGCACTCGACTCAGTGCAATGCACCCGGAAGGACGCTCTCGCTCGTCTTTCGAGGAGCGATTCCTAACAGCAGAAGCAGCAGAGGCACAAACTGCACGACGAGAGGGGACAACGTAGAACACGTCTCTGTCCTGGCACATTTGCGTGTGCGAAACTTCCCTCCGGCTCTTCGGGCCTTGCGAAGCTCTGTGTACTGCGAGCGCTGCTACTCGCAGCTGAGGAGGACCGTGGAGCTAGCGGCGAATTGGGAGAGCTCTTCGCTGCACTGCGCCGCTCGCAAGCGGCTTCGTTCTTCGCCTTCTGCCGTCCGGCGAGAGCTGAACTCCAGCGGTCAGTTGCAGCTCTGCCCAACAGCGTGTTCTCAGTTCTGCGGGCAAGCACGCCCTCTTGCCTTGGCCCCGAGAGCAAAGTCCCGAGCGAGCACTCGACTCAGTGCAATGCACCCGGAAGGACGCTCTCGCTCGTCTTTCGAGGAGCGATTCCTAACAGCAGAAGCAGCAGAGGCACAAACTGCACGACGAGAGGGGACAACGTAGAACACGTCTCTGTCCTGGCACATTTGCGTGTGCGATACTTCCCTCCGGCTCTTCGGGCCTTGCGAAGCTCTGTGTACTGCGAGCGCTGCTACTCGCAGCTGAGGAGGACCGTGGAGCTAGCGGCGAATTGGGAGAGCTCTTCGCTGCACTGCGCCGCTCGCAAGCGGCTTCGTTCTTCGCCTTCTGCCGTCCGGCGAGAGCTGAACTCCAGCGGTCAGTTGCAGCTCTGCCCAACAGCGTGTTCTCAGTTCTGCGGGCAAGCACGCCCTCTTGCCTTGGCCCCGAGAGCAAAGTCCCGAGCGAGCACTCGACTCAGTGCAATGCACCCGGAAGGACGCTCTCGCTCGTCTTTCGAGGAGCGACTCCTAACAGCACAAGCAGCAGAGGCACAAACTGCACGACGAGAGGGGACAACGTAGAACACGTCTCTGTCCTGGCACATTTGCGTGTGCGAAACTTCCCTCCGGCTCTTCGGGCCTTGCGAAGCTCTGTGTACTGCGAGCGCTGCTACTCGCAGCTGAGGAGGACCGTGGAGCTAGCGGCGAATTGGGAGAGCTCTTCGCTGCACTGCGCCGCTCGCAAGCGGCTTCGTTCTTCGCCTTCTGCCGTCCGGCGAGAGCTGAACTCCAGCGGTCAGTTGCAGCTCTGCCCAACAGCGTGTTCTCAGTTCTGCGGGCAAGCACGCCCTCTTGCCTTGGCCCCGAGAGCAAAGTCCCGAGCGAGCACTCGACTCAGTGCAATGCACCCGGAAGGACGCTCTCGCTCGTCTTTCGAGGAGCGATTCCTAACAGCAGAAGCAGCAGAGGCACAAACTGCACGACGAGAAGGGACAACGTAGAACACGTCTCTGTCCTGGCCCATTTTCGTGTGCGAAACTACCCTCCGGCTCTTCGGGCCTTGCAAAGCTCTGTGTACTGCGAGCGCTGCTACTCGCAGCTGAGGAGGACCGTGGAGCTAGCGGCGAATTGGGAGAGCTCTTCGCTGCACTGCGCCGCTCGCAAGCGGCTTCGTTCTTCGCCTTCTGCCGTCCGGCGAGAGCTGAACTCCAGCGGTCAGTTGCAGCTCTGCCCAACAGCGTGTTCTCAGTTCTGCGGGCAAGCACGCCCTCTTGCCTTGGCCCCGAGAGCAAAGTCCCGAGCGAGCACTCGACTCAGTGCAATGCACCCGGAAGGACGCTCTCGCTCGTCTTTCGAGGAGCGATTCCTAACAGCAGAAGCAGCAGAGGCACAAACTGCACGACGAGAGGGGACAACGTAGAACACGTCTCTGTCCTGGCACATTTGCGTGTGCGATACTTCCCTCCGGCTCTTCGGGCCTTGCGAAGCTCTGTGTACTGCGAGCGCTGCTACTCGCAGCTGAGAAGGACCGTGGAGCTAGCGGCGAATTGGGAGAGCTCTTCGCTGCACTGCGCCGCTCGCAAGCGGCTTCGTTCTTCGCCTTCTGCCGTCCGGCGAGAGCTGAACTCCAGCGGTCAGTTGCAGCTCTGCCCAACAGCGTGTTCTCAGTTCTGCGGGCAAGCACGCCCTCTTGCCTTGGCCCCGAGAGCAAAGTCCCGAGCGAGCACTCGACTCAGTGCAATGCACCCGGAAGGACGCTCTCGCTCGTCTTTCGAGGAGCGATTCCTAACAGCAGAAGCAGCAGAGGCACAAACTGCACGACGAGAAGGGACAACGTAGAACACGTCTCTGTCCTGGCACATTTTCGTGTGCGAAACTTCCCTCCGGCTCTTCGGGCCTTGCGAAGCTCTGTGTACTGCGAGCGCTGCTACTCGCAGCTGAGGAGGACCGTGGAGCTAGCGGCGAATTGGGAGAGCTCTTCGCTGCACTGCGCCGCTCGCAAGCGGCTTCGTTCTTCGCCTTCTGCCGTCCGGCGAGAGCTGAACTCCAGCGGTCAGTTGCAGCTCTGCCCAACAGCGTGTTCTCAGTTCTGCGGGCAAGCACGCCCTCTTGCCTTGGCCCCGAGAGCAAAGTCCCGAGCGAGCACTCGACTCAGTGCAATGCACCCGGAAGGACGCTCTCGCTCGTCTTTCGAGGAGCGATTCCTAACAGCAGAAGCAGCAGAGGCACAAACTGCACGACGAGAGGGGACAACGTAGAACACGTCTCTGTCCTGGCACATTTGCGTGTGCGATACTTCCCTCCGGCTCTTCGGGCCTTGCGAAGCTCTGTGTACTGCGAGCGCTGCTACTCGCAGCTGAGAAGGACCGTGGAGCTAGCGGCGAATTGGGAGAGCTCTTCGCTGCACTGCGCCGCTCGCAAGCGGCTTCGTTCTTCGCCTTCTGCCGTCCGGCGAGAGCTGAACTCCAGCGGTCAGTTGCAGCTCTGCCCAACAGCGTGTTCTCAGTTCTGCGGGCAAGCACGCCCTCTTGCCTTGGCCCCGAGAGCAAAGTCCCGAGCGAGCACTCGACTCAGTGCAATGCACCCGGAAGGACGCTCTCGCTCGTCTTTCGAGGAGCGATTCCTAACAGCAGAAGCAGCAGAGGCACAAACTGCACGACGAGAGGGGACAACGTAGAACACGTCTCTGTCCTGGCACATTTGCGTGTGCGATACTTCCCTCCGGCTCTTCGGGCCTTGCGAAGCTCTGTGTACTGCGAGCGCTGCTACTCGCAGCTGAGAAGGACCGTGGAGCTAGCGGCGAATTGGGAGAGCTCTTCGCTGCACTGCGCCGCTCGCAAGCGGCTTCGTTCTTCGCCTTCTGCCGTCCGGCGAGAGCTGAACTCCAGCGGTCAGTTGCAGCTCTGCCCAACAGCGTGTTCTCAGTTCTGCGGGCAAGCACGCCCTCTTGCCTTGGCCCCGAGAGCAAAGTCCCGAGCGAGCACTCGACTCAGTGCAATGCACCCGGAAGGACGCTCTCGCTCGTCTTTCGAGGAGCGATTCCTAACAGCAGAAGCAGCAGAGGCACAAACTGCACGACGAGAGGGGACAACGTAGAACACGTCTCTGTCCTGGCACATTTGCGTGTGCGATACTTCCCTCCGGCTCTTCGGGCCTTGCGAAGCTCTGTGTACTGCGAGCGCTGCTACTCGCAGCTGAGAAGGACCGTGGAGCTAGCGGCGAATTGGGAGAGCTCTTCGCTGCACTGCGCCGCTCGCAAGCGGCTTCGTTCTTCGCCTTCTGCCGTCCGGCGAGAGCTGAACTCCAGCGGTCAGTTGCAGCTCTGCCCAACAGCGTGTTCTCAGTTCTGCGGGCAAGCACGCCCTCTTGCCTTGGCCCCGAGTGCAAAGTCCCGAGCGAGCACTCGACTCAGTGCAATGCACCCGGAAGGACGCTCTCGCTCGTCTTTCGAGGAGCGATTCCTAACAGCAGAAGCAGCAGAGGCACAAACTGCACGACGAGAGGGGACAACGTAGAACACGTCTCTGTCCTGGCACATTTTCGTGTGCGAAACTTCCCTCCGGCTCTTCGGGCCTTGCGAAGCTCTGTGTACTGCGAGCGCTGCTACTCGCAGCTGAGGAGGACCGTGGAGCTAGCGGCGAATTGGGAGAGCTCTTCGCTGCACTGCGCCGCTCGCAAGCGGCTTCGTTCTTCGCCTTCTGCCGTCCGGCGAGAGCTGAACTCCAGCGGTCAGTTGCAGCTCTGCCCAACAGCGTGTTCTCAGTTCTGCGGGCAAGCACGCCCTCTTGCCTTGGCCCCGAGAGCAAAGTCCCGAGCGAGCACTCGACTCAGTGCAATGCACCCGGAAGGACGCTCTCGCTCGTCTTTCGAGGAGCGATTCCTAACAGCAGAAGCAGCAGAGGCACAAACTGCACGACGAGAGGGGACAACGTAGAACACGTCTCTGTCCTGGCACATTTGCGTGTGCGATACTTCCCTCCGGCTCTTCGGGCCTTGCGAAGCTCTGTGTACTGCGAGCGCTGCTACTCGCAGCTGAGGAGGACCGTGGAGCTAGCGGCGAATTGGGAGAGCTCTTCGCTGCACTGCGCCGCTCGCAAGCGGCTTCGTTCTTCGCCTTCTGCCGTCCGGCGAGAGCTGAACTCCAGCGGTCAGTTGCAGCTCTGCCCAACAGCGTGTTCTCAGTTCTGCGGGCAAGCACGCCCTCTTGCCTTGGCCCCGAGAGCAAAGTCCCGAGCGAGCACTCGACTCAGTGCAATGCACCCGGAAGGACGCTCTCGCTCGTCTTTCGAGGAGCGATTCCTAACAGCAGAAGCAGCAGAGGCACAAACTGCACGACGAGAGGGGACAACGTAGAACACGTCTCTGTCCTGGCACATTTGCGTGTGCGATACTTCCCTCCGGCTCTTCGGGCCTTGCGAAGCTCTGTGTACTGCGAGCGCTGCTACTCGCAGCTGAGAAGGACCGTGGAGCTAGCGGCGAATTGGGAGAGCTCTTCGCTGCACTGCGCCGCTCGCAAGCGGCTTCGTTCTTCGCCTTCTGCCGTCCGGCGAGAGCTGAACTCCAGCGGTCAGTTGCAGCTCTGCCCAACAGCGTGTTCTCAGTTCTGCGGGCAAGCACGCCCTCTTGCCTTGGCCCCGAGAGCAAAGTCCCGAGCGAGCACTCGACTCAGTGCAATGCACCCGGAAGGACGCTCTCGCTCGTCTTTCGAGGAGCGATTCCTAACAGCAGAAGCAGCAGAGGCACAAACTGCACGACGAGAGGGGACAACGTAGAACACGTCTCTGTCCTGGCACATTTGCGTGTGCGATACTTCCCTCCGGCTCTTCGGGCCTTGCGAAGCTCTGTGTACTGCGAGCGCTGCTACTCGCAGCTGAGGAGGACCGTGGAGCTAGCGGCGAATTCGGAGAGCTCTTCGCTGCACTGCGCCGCTCGCAAGCGGCTTCGTTCTTCGCCTTCTGCCGTCCGGCGAGAGCTGAACTCCAGCGGTCAGTTGCAGCTCTGCCCAACAGCGTGTTCTCAGTTCTGCGGGCAAGCACGCCCTCTTGCCTTGGCCCCGAGTGCAAAGTCCCGAGCGAGCACTCGACTCAGTGCAATGCACCCGGAAGGACGCTCTCGCTCGTCTTTCGAGGAGCGATTCCTAACAGCAGAAGCAGCAGAGGCACAAACTGCACGACGAGAGGGGACAACGTAGAACACGTCTCTGTCCTGGCACATTTGCGTGTGCGATACTTCCCTCCGGCTCTTCGGGCCCTGCGAAGCTCTGTGTACTGCGAGCGCTGCTACTCGCAGCTGAGAAGGACCGTGGAGCTAGCGGCGAATTCGGAGAGCCCTTCGCTGCACTGCGCCGCTCGCAAGCGGCTTCGTTCTTCGCCTTCTGCCGTCCGGCGAGAGCTGAACTCCAGCGGTCAGTTGCAGCTCTGCCCAACAGCGTGTTCTCAGTTCTGCGGGCAAGCACGCCCTCTTGCCTTGGCCCCGAGTGCAAAGTCCCGAGCGAGCACTCGACTCAGTGCAATGCACCCGGAAGGACGCTCTCGCTCGTCTTTCGAGGAGCGATTCCTAACAGCAGAAGCAGCAGAGGCACAAACTGCACGACGAGAGGGGACAACGTAGAACACGTCTCTGTCCTGGCACATTTGCGTGTGCGATACTTCCCTCCGGCTCTTCGGGCCTTGCGAAGCTCTGTGTACTGCGAGCGCTGCTACTCGCAGCTGAGAAGGACCGTGGAGCTAGCGGCGAATTCGGAGAGCCCTTCGCTGCACTGCGCCGCTCGCAAGCGGCTTCGTTCTTCGCCTTCTGCCGTCCGGCGAGAGCTGAACTCCAGCGGTCAGTTGCAGCTCTGCCCAACAGCGTGTTCTCAGTTCTGCGGGCAAGCACGCCCTCTTGCCTTGGCCCCGAGTGCAAAGTCCCGAGCGAGCACTCGACTCAGTGCAATGCACCCGGAAGGACGCTCTCGCTCGTCTTTCGAGGAGCGATTCCTAACAGCAGAAGCAGCAGAGGCACAAACTGCACGACGAGAGGGGACAACGTAGAACACGTCTCTGTCCTGGCACATTTGCGTGTGCGATACTTCCCTCCGGCTCTTCGGGCCTTGCGAAGCTCTGTGTACTGCGAGCGCTGCTACTCGCAGCTGAGAAGGACCGTGGAGCTAGCGGCGAATTGGGAGAGCTCTTCGCTGCACTGCGCCGCTCGCAAGCGGCTTCGTTCTTCGCCTTCTGCCGTCCGGCGAGAGCTGAACTCCAGCGGTCAGTTGCAGCTCTGCCCAACAGCGTGTTCTCAGTTCTGCGGGCAAGCACGCCCTCTTGCCTTGGCCCCGAGTGCAAAGTCCCGAGCGAGCACTCGACTCAGTGCAATGCACCCGGAAGGACGCTCTCGCTCGTCTTTCGAGGAGCGACTCCTAACAGCACAAGCAGCAGAGGCACAAACTGCACGACGAGAGGGGACAACGTAGAACACGTCTCTGTCCTGGCACATTTGCGTGTGCGAAACTTCCCTCCGGCTCTTCGGGCCTTGCGAAGCTCTGTGTACTGCGAGCGCTGCTACTCGCAGCTGAGGAGGACCGTGGAGCTAGCGGCGAATTGGGAGAGCTCTTCGCTGCACTGCGCCGCTCGCAAGCGGCTTCGTTCTTCGCCTTCTGCCGTCCGGCGAGAGCTGAACTCCAGCGGTCAGTTGCAGCTCTGCCCAACAGCGTGTTCTCAGTTCTGCGGGCAAGCACGCCCTCTTGCCTTGGCCCCGAGAGCAAAGTCCCGAGCGAGCACTCGACTCAGTGCAATGCACCCGGAAGGACGCTCTCGCTCGTCTTTCGAGGAGCGATTCCTAACAGCAGAAGCAGCAGAGGCACAAACTGCACGACGAGAGGGGACAACGTAGAACACGTCTCTGTCCTGGCACATTTTCGTGTGCGATACTTCCCTCCGGCTCTTCGGGCCTTGCGAAGCTCTGTGTACTGCGAGCGCTGCTACTCGCAGCTGAGAAGGACCGTGGAGCTAGCGGCGAATTGGGAGAGCTCTTCGCTGCACTGCGCCGCTCGCAAGCGGCTTCGTTCTTCGCCTTCTGCCGTCCGGCGAGAGCTGAACTCCAGCGGTCAGTTGCAGCTCTGCCCAACAGCGTGTTCTCAGTTCTGCGGGCAAGCACGCCCTCTTGCCTTGGCCCCGAGAGCAAAGTCCCGAGCGAGCACTCGACTCAGTGCAATGCACCCGGAAGGACGCTCTCGCTCGTCTTTCGAGGAGCGATTCCTAACAGCAGAAGCAGCAGAGGCACAAACTGCACGACGAGAGGGGACAACGTAGAACACGTCTCTGTCCTGGCACATTTGCGTGTGCGATACTTCCCTCCGGCTCTTCGGGCCTTGCGAAGCTCTGTGTACTGCGAGCGCTGCTACTCGCAGCTGAGAAGGACCGTGGAGCTAGCGGCGAATTGGGAGAGCTCTTCGCTGCACTGCGCCGCTCGCAAGCGGCTTCGTTCTTCGCCTTCTGCCGTCCGGCGAGAGCTGAACTCCAGCGGTCAGTTGCAGGTCTGCCCAACAGCGTGTTCTCAGTTCTGCGGGCAAGCACGCCCTCTTGCCTTGGCCCCGAGAGCAAAGTCCCGAGCGAGCACTCGACTCAGTGCAATGCACCCGGAAGGACGCTCTCGCTCGTCTTTCGAGGAGCGATTCCTAACAGCAGAAGCAGCAGAGGCACAAACTGCACGACGAGAGGGGACAACGTAGAACACGTCTCTGTCCTGGCACATTTGCGTGTGCGATACTTCCCTCCGGCTCTTCGGGCCCTGCGAAGCTCTGTGTACTGCGAGCGCTGCTACTCGCAGCTGAGAAGGACCGTGGAGCTAGCGGCGAATTCGGAGAGCCCTTCGCTGCACTGCGCCGCTCGCAAGCGGCTTCGTTCTTCGCCTTCTGCCGTCCGGCGAGAGCTGAACTCCAGCGGTCAGTTGCAGCTCTGCCCAACAGCGTGTTCTCAGTTCTGCGGGCAAGCACGCCCTCTTGCCTTGGCCCCGAGTGCAAAGTCCCGAGCGAGCACTCGACTCAGTGCAATGCACCCGGAAGGACGCTCTCGCTCGTCTTTCGAGGAGCGATTCCTAACAGCAGAAGCAGCAGAGGCACAAACTGCACGACGAGAGGGGACAACGTAGAACACGTCTCTGTCCTGGCACATTTGCGTGTGCGATACTTCCCTCCGGCTCTTCGGGCCTTGCGAAGCTCTGTGTACTGCGAGCGCTGCTACTCGCAGCTGAGAAGGACCGTGGAGCTAGCGGCGAATTCGGAGAGCCCTTCGCTGCACTGCGCCGCTCGCAAGCGGCTTCGTTCTTCGCCTTCTGCCGTCCGGCGAGAGCTGAACTCCAGCGGTCAGTTGCAGCTCTGCCCAACAGCGTGTTCTCAGTTCTGCGGGCAAGCACGCCCTCTTGCCTTGGCCCCGAGTGCAAAGTCCCGAGCGAGCACTCGACTCAGTGCAATGCACCCGGAAGGACGCTCTCGCTCGTCTTTCGAGGAGCGATTCCTAACAGCAGAAGCAGCAGAGGCACAAACTGCACGACGAGAGGGGACAACGTAGAACACGTCTCTGTCCTGGCACATTTGCGTGTGCGATACTTCCCTCCGGCTCTTCGGGCCTTGCGAAGCTCTGTGTACTGCGAGCGCTGCTACTCGCAGCTGAGAAGGACCGTGGAGCTAGCGGCGAATTGGGAGAGCTCTTCGCTGCACTGCGCCGCTCGCAAGCGGCTTCGTTCTTCGCCTTCTGCCGTCCGGCGAGAGCTGAACTCCAGCGGTCAGTTGCAGCTCTGCCCAACAGCGTGTTCTCAGTTCTGCGGGCAAGCACGCCCTCTTGCCTTGGCCCCGAGTGCAAAGTCCCGAGCGAGCACTCGACTCAGTGCAATGCACCCGGAAGGACGCTCTCGCTCGTCTTTCGAGGAGCGATTCCTAACAGCAGAAGCAGCAGAGGCACAAACTGCACGACGAGAGGGGACAACGTAGAACACGTCTCTGTCCTGGCACATTTGCGTGTGCGAAACTTCCCTCCGGCTCTTCGGGCCTTGCGAAGCTCTGTGTACTGCGAGCGCTGCTACTCGCAGCTGAGGAGGACCGTGGAGCTAGCGGCGAATTCGGAGAGCTCTTCGCTGCACTGCGCCGCTCGCAAGCGGCTTCGTTCTTCGCCTTCTGCCGTCCGGCGAGAGCTGAACTCCAGCGGTCAGTTGCAGCTCTGCCCAACAGCGTGTTCTCAGTTCTGCGGGCAAGCACGCCCTCTTGCCTTGGCCCCGAGAGCAAAGTCCCGAGCGAGCACTCGACTCAGTGCAATGCACCCGGAAGGACGCTCTCGCTCGTCTTTCGAGGAGCGATTCCTAACAGCAGAAGCAGCAGAGGCACAAACTGCACGACGAGAGGGGACAACGTAGAACACGTCTCTGTCCTGGCACATTTGCGTGTGCGAAACTTCCCTCCGGCTCTTCGGGCCTTGCGAAGCTCTGTGTACTGCGAGCGCTGCTACTCGCAGCTGAGGAGGACCGTGGAGCTAGCGGCGAATTCGGAGAGCTCTTCGCTGCACTGCGCCGCTCGCAAGCGGCTTCGTTCTTCGCCTTCTGCCGTCCGGCGAGAGCTGAACTCCAGCGGTCAGTTGCAGCTCTGCCCAACAGCGTGTTCTCAGTTCTGCGGGCAAGCACGCCCTCTTGCCTTGGCCCCGAGAGCAAAGTCCCGAGCGAGCACTCGACTCAGTGCAATGCACCCGGAAGGACGCTCTCGCTCGTCTTTCGAGGAGCGATTCCTAACAGCAGAAGCAGCAGAGGCACAAACTGCACGACGAGAGGGGACAACGTAGAACACGTCTCTGTCCTGGCACATTTTCGTGTGCGAAACTTCCCTCCGGCTCTTCGGGCCTTGCGAAGCTCTGTGTACTGCGAGCGCTGCTACTCGCAGCTGAGGAGGACCGTGGAGCTAGCGGCGAATTCGGAGAGCTCTTCGCTGCACTGCGCCGCTCGCAAGCGGCTTCGTTCTTCGCCTTCTGCCGTCCGGCGAGAGCTGAACTCCAGCGGTCAGTTGCAGCTCTGCCCAACAGCGTGTTCTCAGTTCTGCGGGCAAGCACGCCCTCTTGCCTTGGCCCCGAGAGCAAAGTCCCGAGCGAGCACTCGACTCAGTGCAATGCACCCGGAAGGACGCTCTCGCTCGTCTTTCGAGGAGCGATTCCTAACAGCAGAAGCAGCAGAGGCACAAACTGCACGACGAGAGGGGACAACGTAGAACACGTCTCTGTCCTGGCACATTTGCGTGTGCGAAACTTCCCTCCGGCTCTTCGGGCCTTGCGAAGCTCTGTGTACTGCGAGCGCTGCTACTCGCAGCTGAGGAGGACCGTGGAGCTAGCGGCGAATTGGGAGAGCTCTTCGCTGCACTGCGCCGCTCGCAAGCGGCTTCGTTCTTCGCCTTCTGCCGTCCGGCGAGAGCTGAACTCCAGCGGTCAGTTGCAGCTCTGCCCAACAGCGTGTTCTCAGTTCTGCGGGCAAGCACGCCCTCTTGCCTTGGCCCCGAGAGCAAAGTCCCGAGCGAGCACTCGACTCAGTGCAATGCACCCGGAAGGACGCTCTCGCTCGTCTTTCGAGGAGCGATTCCTAACAGCAGAAGCAGCAGAGGCACAAACTGCACGACGAGAGGGGACAACGTAGAACACGTCTCTGTCCTGGCACATTTGCGTGTGCGATACTTCCCTCCGGCTCTTCGGGCCTTGCGAAGCTCTGTGTACTGCGAGCGCTGCTACTCGCAGCTGAGGAGGACCGTGGAGCTAGCGGCGAATTGGGAGAGCTCTTCGCTGCACTGCGCCGCTCGCAAGCGGCTTCGTTCTTCGCCTTCTGCCGTCCGGCGAGAGCTGAACTCCAGCGGTCAGTTGCAGCTCTGCCCAACAGCGTGTTCTCAGTTCTGCGGGCAAGCACGCCCTCTTGCCTTGGCCCCGAGAGCAAAGTCCCGAGCGAGCACTCGACTCAGTGCAATGCACCCGGAAGGACGCTCTCGCTCGTCTTTCGAGGAGCGACTCCTAACAGCACAAGCAGCAGAGGCACAAACTGCACGACGAGAGGGGACAACGTAGAACACGTCTCTGTCCTGGCACATTTGCGTGTGCGAAACTTCCCTCCGGCTCTTCGGGCCTTGCGAAGCTCTGTGTACTGCGAGCGCTGCTACTCGCAGCTGAGGAGGACCGTGGAGCTAGCGGCGAATTGGGAGAGCTCTTCGCTGCACTGCGCCGCTCGCAAGCGGCTTCGTTCTTCGCCTTCTGCCGTCCGGCGAGAGCTGAACTCCAGCGGTCAGTTGCAGCTCTGCCCAACAGCGTGTTCTCAGTTCTGCGGGCAAGCACGCCCTCTTGCCTTGGCCCCGAGAGCAAAGTCCCGAGCGAGCACTCGACTCAGTGCAATGCACCCGGAAGGACGCTCTCGCTCGTCTTTCGAGGAGCGATTCCTAACAGCAGAAGCAGCAGAGGCACAAACTGCACGACGAGAAGGGACAACGTAGAACACGTCTCTGTCCTGGCCCATTTTCGTGTGCGAAACTACCCTCCGGCTCTTCGGGCCTTGCAAAGCTCTGTGTACTGCGAGCGCTGCTACTCGCAGCTGAGGAGGACCGTGGAGCTAGCGGCGAATTGGGAGAGCTCTTCGCTGCACTGCGCCGCTCGCAAGCGGCTTCGTTCTTCGCCTTCTGCCGTCCGGCGAGAGCTGAACTCCAGCGGTCAGTTGCAGCTCTGCCCAACAGCGTGTTCTCAGTTCTGCGGGCAAGCACGCCCTCTTGCCTTGGCCCCGAGAGCAAAGTCCCGAGCGAGCACTCGACTCAGTGCAATGCACCCGGAAGGACGCTCTCGCTCGTCTTTCGAGGAGCGATTCCTAACAGCAGAAGCAGCAGAGGCACAAACTGCACGACGAGAGGGGACAACGTAGAACACGTCTCTGTCCTGGCACATTTGCGTGTGCGATACTTCCCTCCGGCTCTTCGGGCCTTGCGAAGCTCTGTGTACTGCGAGCGCTGCTACTCGCAGCTGAGAAGGACCGTGGAGCTAGCGGCGAATTGGGAGAGCTCTTCGCTGCACTGCGCCGCTCGCAAGCGGCTTCGTTCTTCGCCTTCTGCCGTCCGGCGAGAGCTGAACTCCAGCGGTCAGTTGCAGCTCTGCCCAACAGCGTGTTCTCAGTTCTGCGGGCAAGCACGCCCTCTTGCCTTGGCCCCGAGAGCAAAGTCCCGAGCGAGCACTCGACTCAGTGCAATGCACCCGGAAGGACGCTCTCGCTCGTCTTTCGAGGAGCGATTCCTAACAGCAGAAGCAGCAGAGGCACAAACTGCATGACGAGAAGGGACAACGTAGAACACGTCTCTGTCCTGGCACATTTGCGTGTGCGATACTTCCCTCCGGCTCTTCGGGCCTTGCGAAGCTCTGTGTACTGCGAGCGCTGCTACTCGCAGCTGAGAAGGACCGTGGAGCTAGCGGCGAATTGGGAGAGCTCTTCGCTGCACTGCGCCGCTCGCAAGCGGCTTCGTTCTTCGCCTTCTGCCGTCCGGCGAGAGCTGAACTCCAGCGGTCAGTTGCAGCTCTGCCCAACAGCGTGTTCTCAGTTCTGCGGGCAAGCACGCCCTCTTGCCTTGGCCCCGAGAGCAAAGTCCCGAGCGAGCACTCGACTCAGTGCAATGCACCCGGAAGGACGCTCTCGCTCGTCTTTCGAGGAGCGATTCCTAACAGCAGAAGCAGCAGAGGCACAAACTGCACGACGAGAGGGGACAACGTAGAACACGTCTCTGTCCTGGCACATTTGCGTGTGCGATACTTCCCTCCGGCTCTTCGGGCCTTGCGAAGCTCTGTGTACTGCGAGCGCTGCTACTCGCAGCTGAGGAGGACCGTGGAGCTAGCGGCGAATTCGGAGAGCTCTTCGCTGCACTGCGCCGCTCGCAAGCGGCTTCGTTCTTCGCCTTCTGCCGTCCGGCGAGAGCTGAACTCCAGCGGTCAGTTGCAGCTCTGCCCAACAGCGTGTTCTCAGTTCTGCGGGCAAGCACGCCCTCTTGCCTTGGCCCCGAGTGCAAAGTCCCGAGCGAGCACTCGACTCAGTGCAATGCACCCGGAAGGACGCTCTCGCTCGTCTTTCGAGGAGCGATTCCTAACAGCAGAAGCAGCAGAGGCACAAACTGCACGACGAGAGGGGACAACGTAGAACACGTCTCTGTCCTGGCACATTTGCGTGTGCGATACTTCCCTCCGGCTCTTCGGGCCTTGCGAAGCTCTGTGTACTGCGAGCGCTGCTACTCGCAGCTGAGAAGGACCGTGGAGCTAGCGGCGAATTGGGAGAGCTCTTCGCTGCACTGCGCCGCTCGCAAGCGGCTTCGTTCTTCGCCTTCTGCCGTCCGGCGAGAGCTGAACTCCAGCGGTCAGTTGCAGCTCTGCCCAACAGCGTGTTCTCAGTTCTGCGGGCAAGCACGCCCTCTTGCCTTGGCCCCGAGTGCAAAGTCCCGAGCGAGCACTCGACTCAGTGCAATGCACCCGGAAGGACGCTCTCGCTCGTCTTTCGAGGAGCGATTCCTAACAGCAGAAGCAGCAGAGGCACAAACTGCACGACGAGAGGGGACAACGTAGAACACGTCTCTGTCCTGGCACATTTGCGTGTGCGATACTTCCCTCCGGCTCTTCGGGCCTTGCGAAGCTCTGTGTACTGCGAGCGCTGCTACTCGCAGCTGAGAAGGACCGTGGAGCTAGCGGCGAATTCGGAGAGCCCTTCGCTGCACTGCGCCGCTCGCAAGCGGCTTCGTTCTTCGCCTTCTGCCGTCCGGCGAGAGCTGAACTCCAGCGGTCAGTTGCAGCTCTGCCCAACAGCGTGTTCTCAGTTCTGCGGGCAAGCACGCCCTCTTGCCTTGGCCCCGAGTGCAAAGTCCCGAGCGAGCACTCGACTCAGTGCAATGCACCCGGAAGGACGCTCTCGCTCGTCTTTCGAGGAGCGATTCCTAACAGCAGAAGCAGCAGAGGCACAAACTGCACGACGAGAGGGGACAACGTAGAACACGTCTCTGTCCTGGCACATTTTCGTGTGCGAAACTTCCCTCCGGCTCTTCGGGCCTTGCGAAGCTCTGTGTACTGCGAGCGCTGCTACTCGCAGCTGAGAAGGACCGTGGAGCTAGCGGCGAATTGGGAGAGCTCTTCGCTGCACTGCGCCGCTCGCAAGCGGCTTCGTTCTTCGCCTTCTGCCGTCCGGCGAGAGCTGAACTCCAGCGGTCAGTTGCAGGTCTGCCCAACAGCGTGTTCTCAGTTCTGCGGGCAAGCACGCCCTCTTGCCTTGGCCCCGAGAGCAAAGTCCCGAGCGAGCACTCGACTCAGTGCAATGCACCCGGAAGGACGCTCTCGCTCGTCTTTCGAGGAGCGATTCCTAACAGCAGAAGCAGCAGAGGCACAAACTGCACGACGAGAGGGGACAACGTAGAACACGTCTCTGTCCTGGCACATTTGCGTGTGCGATACTTCCCTCCGGCTCTTCGGGCCTTGCGAAGCTCTGTGTACTGCGAGCGCTGCTACTCGCAGCTGAGAAGGACCGTGGAGCTAGCGGCGAATTGGGAGAGCTCTTCGCTGCACTGCGCCGCTCGCAAGCGGCTTCGTTCTTCGCCTTCTGCCGTCCGGCGAGAGCTGAACTCCAGCGGTCAGTTGCAGCTCTGCCCAACAGCGTGTTCTCAGTTCTGCGGGCAAGCACGCCCTCTTGCCTTGGCCCCGAGAGCAAAGTCCCGAGCGAGCACTCGACTCAGTGCAATGCACCCGGAAGGACGCTCTCGCTCGTCTTTCGAGGAGCGATTCCTAACAGCAGAAGCAGCAGAGGCACAAACTGCACGACGAGAGGGGACAACGTAGAACACGTCTCTGTCCTGGCACATTTGCGTGTGCGATACTTCCCTCCGGCTCTTCGGGCCTTGCGAAGCTCTGTGTACTGCGAGCGCTGCTACTCGCAGCTGAGAAGGACCGTGGAGCTAGCGGCGAATTGGGAGAGCTCTTCGCTGCACTGCGCCGCTCGCAAGCGGCTTCGTTCTTCGCCTTCTGCCGTCCGGCGAGAGCTGAACTCCAGCGGTCAGTTGCAGCTCTGCCCAACAGCGTGTTCTCAGTTCTGCGGGCAAGCACGCCCTCTTGCCTTGGCCCCGAGAGCAAAGTCCCGAGCGAGCACTCGACTCAGTGCAATGCACCCGGAAGGACGCTCTCGCTCGTCTTTCGAGGAGCGATTCCTAACAGCAGAAGCAGCAGAGGCACAAACTGCACGACGAGAGGGGACAACGTAGAACACGTCTCTGTCCTGGCACATTTGCGTGTGCGATACTTCCCTCCGGCTCTTCGGGCCTTGCGAAGCTCTGTGTACTGCGAGCGCTGCTACTCGCAGCTGAGAAGGACCGTGGAGCTAGCGGCGAATTGGGAGAGCTCTTCGCTGCACTGCGCCGCTCGCAAGCGGCTTCGTTCTTCGCCTTCTGCCGTCCGGCGAGAGCTGAACTCCAGCGGTCAGTTGCAGCTCTGCCCAACAGCGTGTTCTCAGTTCTGCGGGCAAGCACGCCCTCTTGCCTTGGCCCCGAGAGCAAAGTCCCGAGCGAGCACTCGACTCAGTGCAATGCACCCGGAAGGACGCTCTCGCTCGTCTTTCGAGGAGCGATTCCTAACAGCAGAAGCAGCAGAGGCACAAACTGCACGACGAGAGGGGACAACGTAGAACACGTCTCTGTCCTGGCACATTTGCGTGTGCGATACTTCCCTCCGGCTCTTCGGGCCTTGCGAAGCTCTGTGTACTGCGAGCGCTGCTACTCGCAGCTGAGGAGGACCGTGGAGCTAGCGGCGAATTGGGAGAGCTCTTCGCTGCACTGCGCCGCTCGCAAGCGGCTTCGTTCTTCGCCTTCTGCCGTCCGGCGAGAGCTGAACTCCAGCGGTCAGTTGCAGGTCTGCCCAACAGCGTGTTCTCAGTTCTGCGGGCAAGCACGCCCTCTTGCCTTGGCCCCGAGTGCAAAGTCCCGAGCGAGCACTCGACTCAGTGCAATGCACCCGGAAGGACGCTCTCGCTCGTCTTTCGAGGAGCGATTCCTAACAGCAGAAGCAGCAGAGGCACAAACTGCACGACGAGAGGGGACAACGTAGAACACGTCTCTGTCCTGGCACATTTGCGTGTGCGATACTTCCCTCCGGCTCTTCGGGCCTTGCGAAGCTCTGTGTACTGCGAGCGCTGCTACTCGCAGCTGAGAAGGACCGTGGAGCTAGCGGCGAACTCGGAGAGCCCTTCGCTGCACTGCGCCGCTCGCAAGCGGCTTCGTTCTTCGCCTTCTGCCGTCCGGCGAGAGCTGAACTCCAGCGGTCAGTTGCAGCTCTGCCCAACAGCGTGTTCTCAGTTCTGCGGGCAAGCACGCCCTCTTGCCTTGGCCCCGAGTGCAAAGTCCCGAGCGAGCACTCGACTCAGTGCAATGCACCCGGAAGGACGCTCTCGCTCGTCTTTCGAGGAGCGATTCCTAACAGCAGAAGCAGCAGAGGCACAAACTGCACGACGAGAGGGGACAACGTAGAACACGTCTCTGTCCTGGCACATTTGCGTGTGCGATACTTCCCTCCGGCTCTTCGGGCCTTGCGAAGCTCTGTGTACTGCGAGCGCTGCTACTCGCAGCTGAGAAGGACCGTGGAGCTAGCGGCGAATTCGGAGAGCCCTTCGCTGCACTGCGCCGCTCGCAAGCGGCTTCGTTCTTCGCCTTCTGCCGTCCGGCGAGAGCTGAACTCCAGCGGTCAGTTGCAGCTCTGCCCAACAGCGTGTTCTCAGTTCTGCGGGCAAGCACGCCCTCTTGCCTTGGCCCCGAGTGCAAAGTCCCGAGCGAGCACTCGACTCAGTGCAATGCACCCGGAAGGACGCTCTCGCTCGTCTTTCGAGGAGCGATTCCTAACAGCAGAAGCAGCAGAGGCACAAACTGCACGACGAGAGGGGACAACGTAGAACACGTCTCTGTCCTGGCACATTTTCGTGTGCGAAACTTCCCTCCGGCTCTTCGGGCCTTGCGAAGCTCTGTGTACTGCGAGCGCTGCTACTCGCAGCTGAGAAGGACCGTGGAGCTAGCGGCGAATTGGGAGAGCTCTTCGCTGCACTGCGCCGCTCGCAAGCGGCTTCGTTCTTCGCCTTCTGCCGTCCGGCGAGAGCTGAACTCCAGCGGTCAGTTGCAGCTCTGCCCAACAGCGTGTTCTCAGTTCTGCGGGCAAGCACGCCCTCTTGCCTTGGCCCCGAGTGCAAAGTCCCGAGCGAGCACTCGACTCAGTGCAATGCACCCGGAAGGACGCTCTCGCTCGTCTTTCGAGGAGCGATTCCTAACAGCAGAAGCAGCAGAGGCACAAACTGCACGACGAGAGGGGACAACGTAGAACACGTCTCTGTCCTGGCACATTTGCGTGTGCGATACTTCCCTCCGGCTCTTCGGGCCTTGCGAAGCTCTGTGTACTGCGAGCGCTGCTACTCGCAGCTGAGAAGGACCGTGGAGCTAGCGGCGAATTGGGAGAGCTCTTCGCTGCACTGCGCCGCTCGCAAGCGGCTTCGTTCTTCGCCTTCTGCCGTCCGGCGAGAGCTGAACTCCAGCGGTCAGTTGCAGCTCTGCCCAACAGCGTGTTCTCAGTTCTGCGGGCAAGCACGCCCTCTTGCCTTGGCCCCGAGAGCAAAGTCCCGAGCGAGCACTCGACTCAGTGCAATGCACCCGGAAGGACGCTCTCGCTCGTCTTTCGAGGAGCGATTCCTAACAGCAGAAGCAGCAGAGGCACAAACTGCACGACGAGAGGGGACAACGTAGAACACGTCTCTGTCCTGGCACATTTGCGTGTGCGATACTTCCCTCCGGCTCTTCGGGCCTTGCGAAGCTCTGTGTACTGCGAGCGCTGCTACTCGCAGCTGAGAAGGACCGTGGAGCTAGCGGCGAATTGGGAGAGCTCTTCGCTGCACTGCGCCGCTCGCAAGCGGCTTCGTTCTTCGCCTTCTGCCGTCCGGCGAGAGCTGAACTCCAGCGGTCAGTTGCAGCTCTGCCCAACAGCGTGTTCTCAGTTCTGCGGGCAAGCACGCCCTCTTGCCTTGGCCCCGAGTGCAAAGTCCCGAGCGAGCACTCGACTCAGTGCAATGCACCCGGAAGGACGCTCTCGCTCGTCTTTCGAGGAGCGATTCCTAACAGCAGAAGCAGCAGAGGCACAAACTGCACGACGAGAGGGGACAACGTAGAACACGTCTCTGTCCTGGCACATTTGCGTGTGCGATACTTCCCTCCGGCTCTTCGGGCCTTGCGAAGCTCTGTGTACTGCGAGCGCTGCTACTCGCAGCTGAGAAGGACCGTGGAGCTAGCGGCGAATTCGGAGAGCCCTTCGCTGCACTGCGCCGCTCGCAAGCGGCTTCGTTCTTCGCCTTCTGCCGTCCGGCGAGAGCTGAACTCCAGCGGTCAGTTGCAGCTCTGCCCAACAGCGTGTTCTCAGTTCTGCGGGCAAGCACGCCCTCTTGCCTTGGCCCCGAGTGCAAAGTCCCGAGCGAGCACTCGACTCAGTGCAATGCACCCGGAAGGACGCTCTCGCTCGTCTTTCGAGGAGCGATTCCTAACAGCAGAAGCAGCAGAGGCACAAACTGCACGACGAGAGGGGACAACGTAGAACACGTCTCTGTCCTGGCACATTTGCGTGTGCGATACTTCCCTCCGGCTCTTCGGGCCTTGCGAAGCTCTGTGTACTGCGAGCGCTGCTACTCGCAGCTGAGAAGGACCGTGGAGCTAGCGGCGAATTCGGAGAGCCCTTCGCTGCACTGCGCCGCTCGCAAGCGGCTTCGTTCTTCGCCTTCTGCCGTCCGGCGAGAGCTGAACTCCAGCGGTCAGTTGCAGCTCTGCCCAACAGCGTGTTCTCAGTTCTGCGGGCAAGCACGCCCTCTTGCCTTGGCCCCGAGTGCAAAGTCCCGAGCGAGCACTCGACTCAGTGCAATGCACCCGGAAGGACGCTCTCGCTCGTCTTTCGAGGAGCGATTCCTAACAGCAGAAGCAGCAGAGGCACAAACTGCACGACGAGAGGGGACAACGTAGAACACGTCTCTGTCCTGGCACATTTGCGTGTGCGATACTTCCCTCCGGCTCTTCGGGCCTTGCGAAGCTCTGTGTACTGCGAGCGCTGCTACTCGCAGCTGAGAAGGACCGTGGAGCTAGCGGCGAATTGGGAGAGCTCTTCGCTGCACTGCGCCGCTCGCAAGCGGCTTCGTTCTTCGCCTTCTGCCGTCCGGCGAGAGCTGAACTCCAGCGGTCAGTTGCAGCTCTGCCCAACAGCGTGTTCTCAGTTCTGCGGGCAAGCACGCCCTCTTGCCTTGGCCCCGAGAGCAAAGTCCCGAGCGAGCACTCGACTCAGTGCAATGCACCCGGAAGGACGCTCTCGCTCGTCTTTCGAGGAGCGATTCCTAACAGCAGAAGCAGCAGAGGCACAAACTGCACGACGAGAGGGGACAACGTAGAACACGTCTCTGTCCTGGCACATTTGCGTGTGCGATACTTCCCTCCGGCTCTTCGGGCCTTGCGAAGCTCTGTGTACTGCGAGCGCTGCTACTCGCAGCTGAGGAGGACCGTGGAGCTAGCGGCGAATTCGGAGAGCTCTTCGCTGCACTGCGCCGCTCGCAAGCGGCTTCGTTCTTCGCCTTCTGCCGTCCGGCGAGAGCTGAACTCCAGCGGTCAGTTGCAGCTCTGCCCAACAGCGTGTTCTCAGTTCTGCGGGCAAGCACGCCCTCTTGCCTTGGCCCCGAGAGCAAAGTCCCGAGCGAGCACTCGACTCAGTGCAATGCACCCGGAAGGACGCTCTCGCTCGTCTTTCGAGGAGCGATTCCTAACAGCAGAAGCAGCAGAGGCACAAACTGCACGACGAGAGGGGACAACGTAGAACACGTCTCTGTCCTGGCACATTTGCGTGTGCGATACTTCCCTCCGGCTCTTCGGGCCTTGCGAAGCTCTGTGTACTGCGAGCGCTGCTACTCGCAGCTGAGGAGGACCGTGGAGCTAGCGGCGAATTGGGAGAGCTCTTCGCTGCACTGCGCCGCTCGCAAGCGGCTTCGTTCTTCGCCTTCTGCCGTCCGGCGAGAGCTGAACTCCAGCGGTCAGTTGCAGCTCTGCCCAACAGCGTGTTCTCAGTTCTGCGGGCAAGCACGCCCTCTTGCCTTGGCCCCGAGTGCAAAGTCCCGAGCGAGCACTCGACTCAGTGCAATGCACCCGGAAGGACGCTCTCGCTCGTCTTTCGAGGAGCGATTCCTAACAGCAGAAGCAGCAGAGGCACAAACTGCACGACGAGAGGGGACAACGTAGAACACGTCTCTGTCCTGGCACATTTGCGTGTGCGATACTTCCCTCCGGCTCTTCGGGCCTTGCGAAGCTCTGTGTACTGCGAGCGCTGCTACTCGCAGCTGAGAGGACCGTGGAGCTAGCGGCGAATTGGGAGAGCTCTTCGCTGCACTGCGCCGCTCGCAAGCGGCTTCGTTCTTCGCTTCTGCCGTCCGGCGAGAGCTGAACTCCAGCGGTCAGTTGCAGCTCTGCCCAACAGCGTGTTCTCAGTTCTGCGGGCAAGCACGCCCTCTTGCCTTGGCCCCGAGTGCAAAGTCCCGAGCGAGCACTCGACTCAGTGCAATGCACCCGGAAGGACGCTCTCGCTCGTCTTTCGAGGAGCGATTCCTAACAGCAGAAGCAGCAGAGGCACAAACTGCACGACGAGAGGGGACAACGTAGAACACGTCTCTGTCCTGGCACATTTGCGTGTGCGATACTTCCCTCCGGCTCTTCGGGCCTTGCGAAGCTCTGTGTACTGCGAGCGCTGCTACTCGCAGCTGAGAAGGACGTGGAGCTAGCGGCGAATTGGGAGAGCTCTTCGCTGCACTGCGCCGCTCGCAAGCGGCTTCGTTCTTCGCCTTCTGCCGTCCGGCGAGAGCTGAACTCCAGCGGTCAGTTGCAGCTCTGCCCAACAGCGTGTTCTCAGTTCTGCGGGCAAGCACGCCCTCTTGCCTTGGCCCCGAGAGCAAAGTCCCGAGCGAGCACTCGACTCAGTGCAATGCACCCGGAAGGACGCTCTCGCTCGTCTTTCGAGGAGCGATTCCTAACAGCAGAAGCAGCAGAGGCACAAACTGCACGACGAGAGGGACAACGTAGAACACGTCTCTGTCCTGGCACATTTGCGTGTGCGATACTTCCCTCCGGCTCTTCGGGCCTTGCGAAGCTCTGTGTACTGCGAGCGCTGCTACTCGCAGCTGAGGAGGACGTGGAGCTAGCGGCGAATTGGAGAGCTCTTCGCTGCACTGCGCCGCTCGCAAGCGGCTTCGTTCTTCGCCTTCTGCCGTCCGGCGAGAGCTGAACTCCAGCGGTCAGTTGCAGCTCTGCCCAACAGCGTGTTCTCAGTTCTGCGGGCAAGCACGCCCTCTTGCCTTGGCCCCGAGAGCAAAGTCCCGAGCGAGCACTCGACTCAGTGCAACCCGGAAGGACGCTCTCGCTCGTCTTTCGAGGAGCGATTCCTAACAGCAGAAGCAGCAGAGGCACAAACTGCACGACGAGAGGGGACAACGTAGAACACGTCTCTGTCCTGGCACATTTGCGTGTGCGATACTTCCCTCCGGCTCTTCGGGCCTTGCGAAGCTCTGTGTACTGCGAGCGCTGCTACTCGCAGCTGAGGAGGACCGTGGAGCTAGCGGCGAATTGGGAGAGCTCTTCGCTGCACTGCGCCGCTCGCAAGCGGCTTCGTTCTTCGCCTTCTGCCGTCCGGCGAGAGCTGAACTCCAGCGGTCAGTTGCAGCTCTGCCCAACAGCGTGTTCTCAGTTCTGCGGGCAAGCACGCCCTCTTGCCTTGGCCCCGAGAGCAAAGTCCCGAGCGAGCACTCGACTCAGTGCAATGCACCCGGAAGGACGCTCTCGCTCGTCTTTCGAGGAGCGATTCCTAACAGCAGAAGCAGCAGAGGCACAAACTGCACGACGAGAGGGACAACGTAGAACACGTCTCTGTCCTGGCACATTTGCGTGTGCGAAACTTCCCTCCGGCTCTTCGGGCCTTGCGAAGCTCTGTGTACTGCGAGCGCTGCTACTCGCAGCTGAGGAGGACCGTGGAGCTAGCGGCGAATTGGGAGAGCTCTTCGCTGCACTGCGCCGCTCGCAAGCGGCTTCGTTCTTCGCCTTCTGCCGTCCGGCGAGAGCTGAACTCCAGCGGTCAGTTGCAGCTCTGCCCAACAGCGTGTTCTCAGTTCTGCGGGCAAGCACGCCCTCTTGCCTTGGCCCCGAGAGCAAAGTCCCGAGCGAGCACTCGACTCAGTGCAATGCACCCGGAAGGACGCTCTCGCTCGTCTTTCGAGGAGCGATTCCTAACAGCAGAAGCAGCAGAGGCACAAACTGCACGACGAGAGGGGACAACGTAGAACACGTCTCTGTCCTGGCACATTTGCGTGTGCGATACTTCCCTCCGGCTCTTCGGGCCTTGCGAAGCTCTGTGTACTGCGAGCGCTGCTACTCGCAGCTGAGAAGGACCGTGGAGCTAGCGGCGAATTGGGAGAGCTCTTCGCTGCACTGCGCCGCTCGCAAGCGGCTTCGTTCTTCGCCTTCTGCCGTCCGGCGAGAGCTGAACTCAGCGGTCAGTTGCAGCTCTGCCCAACAGCGTGTTCTCAGTTCTGCGGGCAAGCACGCCCTCTTGCCTTGGCCCCGAGAGCAAAGTCCCGAGCGAGCACTCGACTCAGTGCAATGCACCCGGAAGGACGCTCTCGCTCGTCTTTCGAGGAGCGATTCCTAACAGCAGAAGCAGCAGAGGCACAAACTGCACGACGAGAGGGGACAACGTAGAACACGTCTCTGTCCTGGCACATTTGCGTGTGCGATACTTCCCTCCGGCTCTTCGGGCCTTGCGAAGCTCTGTGTACTGCGAGCGCTGCTACTCGCAGCTGAGAAGGACCGTGGAGCTAGCGGCGAATTGGGAGAGCTCTTCGCTGCACTGCGCCGCTCGCAAGCGGCTTCGTTCTTCGCCTTCTGCCGTCCGGCGAGAGCTGAACTCCAGCGGTCAGTTGCAGCTCTGCCCAACAGCGTGTTCTCAGTTCTGCGGGCAAGCACGCCCTCTTGCCTTGGCCCCGAGAGCAAAGTCCCGAGCGAGCACTCGACTCAGTGCAATGCACCCGGAAGGACGCTCTCGCTCGTCTTTCGAGGAGCGATTCCTAACAGCAGAAGCAGCAGAGGCACAAACTGCACGACGAGAGGGGACAACGTAGAACACGTCTCTGTCCTGGCACATTTGCGTGTGCGATACTTCCCTCCGGCTCTTCGGGCCTTGCGAAGCTCTGTGTACTGCGAGCGCTGCTACTCGCAGCTGAGAAGGACCGTGGAGCTAGCGGCGAATTGGGAGAGCTCTTCGCTGCACTGCGCCGCTCGCAAGCGGCTTCGTTCTTCGCCTTCTGCCGTCCGGCGAGAGCTGAACTCCAGCGGTCAGTTGCAGCTCTGCCCAACAGCGTGTTCTCAGTTCTGCGGGCAAGCACGCCCTCTTGCCTTGGCCCCGAGAGCAAAGTCCCGAGCGAGCACTCGACTCAGTGCAATGCACCCGGAAGGACGCTCTCGCTCGTCTTTCGAGGAGCGATTCCTAACAGCAGAAGCAGCAGAGGCACAAACTGCACGACGAGAGGGGACAACGTAGAACACGTCTCTGTCCTGGCACATTTGCGTGTGCGATACTTCCCTCCGGCTCTTCGGGCCTTGCGAAGCTCTGTGTACTGCGAGCGCTGCTACTCGCAGCTGAGAAGGACCGTGGAGCTAGCGGCGAATTGGGAGAGCTCTTCGCTGCACTGCGCCGCTCGCAAGCGGCTTCGTTCTTCGCCTTCTGCCGTCCGGCGAGAGCTGAACTCCAGCGGTCAGTTGCAGCTCTGCCCAACAGCGTGTTCTCAGTTCTGCGGGCAAGCACGCCCTCTTGCCTTGGCCCCGAGAGCAAAGTCCCGAGCGAGCACTCGACTCAGTGCAATGCACCCGGAAGGACGCTCTCGCTCGTCTTTCGAGGAGCGATTCCTAACAGCAGAAGCAGCAGAGGCACAAACTGCACGACGAGAGGGGACAACGTAGAACACGTCTCTGTCCTGGCACATTTGCGTGTGCGATACTTCCCTCCGGCTCTTCGGGCCTTGCGAAGCTCTGTGTACTGCGAGCGCTGCTACTCGCAGCTGAGAAGGACCGTGGAGCTAGCGGCGAATTGGAGAGCTCTTCGCTGCACTGCGCCGCTCGCAAGCGGCTTCGTTCTTCGCCTTCTGCCGTCCGGCGAGAGCTGAACTCCAGCGGTCAGTTGCAGCTCTGCCCAACAGCGTGTTCTCAGTTCTGCGGGCAAAGCACGCCCTCTTGCCTTGGCCCCGAGAGCAAAGTCCCGAGCGAGCACTCGACTCAGTGCAATGCACCCGGAAGGACGCTCTCGCTCGTCTTTCGAGGAGCGATTCCTAACAGCAGAAGCAGCAGAGGCACAAACTGCACGACGAGAGGGGACAACGTAGAACACGTCTCTGTCCTGGCACATTTGCGTGTGCGATACTTCCCTCCGGCTCTTCGGGCCTTGCGAAGCTCTGTGTACTGCGAGCGCTGCTACTCGCAGCTGAGGAGGACCGTGGAGCTAGCGGCGAATTGGGAGAGCTCTTCGCTGCACTGCGCCGCTCGCAAGCGGCTTCGTTCTTCGCCTTCTGCCGTCCGGCGAGAGCTGAACTCCAGCGGTCAGTTGCAGCTCTGCCCAACAGCGTGTTCTCAGTTCTGCGGGCAAGCACGCCCTCTTGCCTTGGCCCCGAGTGCAAAGTCCCGAGCGAGCACTCGACTCAGTGCAATGCACCCGGAAGGACGCTCTCGCTCGTCTTTCGAGGAGCGATTCCTAACAGCAGAAGCAGCAGAGGCACAAACTGCACGACGAGAGGGGACAACGTAGAACACGTCTCTGTCCTGGCACATTTGCGTGTGCGATACTTCCCTCCGGCTCTTCGGGCCTTGCGAAGCTCTGTGTACTGCGAGCGCTGCTACTCGCAGCTGAGGAGGACCGTGGAGCTAGCGGCGAATTCGGAGAGCTCTTCGCTGCACTGCGCCGCTCGCAAGCGGCTTCGTTCTTCGCCTTCTGCCGTCCGGCGAGAGCTGAACTCCAGCGGTCAGTTGCAGCTCTGCCCAACAGCGTGTTCTCAGTTCTGCGGGCAAGCACGCCCTCTTGCCTTGGCCCCGAGTGCAAAGTCCGAGCGAGCACTCGACTCAGTGCAAGTGCACCCGGAAGGACGCTCTCGCTCGTCTTTCGAGGAGCGATTCCTAACAGCAGAAGCAGCAGAGGCACAAACTGCACGACGAGAGGGGACAACGTAGAACACGTCTCTGTCCTGGCACATTTGCGTGTGCGATACTTCCCTCCGGCTCTTCGGGCCTTGCGAAGCTCTGTGTACTGCGAGCGCTGCTACTCGCAGCTGAGAAGGACCGTGGAGCTAGCGGCGAATTGGGAGAGCTCTTCGCTGCACTGCGGCCGCTCGCAAGCGGCTTCGTTCTTCGCCTTCTGCCGTCCGGGCGAGAGCTGAACTCCAGCGGTCAGTTGCAGCTCTGCCCAACAGCGTGTTCTCAGTTCTGCGGGCAAGCACGCCCTCTTGCCTTGGCCCCGAGTGCAAAGTCCCGAGCGAGGCACTCGACTCAGTGGCAATGCTCCCGGAAGGACGCTCTCGCTCGTCTTTCGAGGAGCGACTCCTAACAGCACAAGCAGCAGAGGCACAAACTGCACTGACGAGAGGGGACAACGTAGAACACGTCTCTGTCCTGCACATTTGCGTGTGCGAAACTTCCCTCCGGCTCTTCGGGCCTTGCGAAGCTCTGTGTACTGCGAGCGCTGCTACTCGCAGCTGAGGAGGACCGTGGAGCTTAGCGCGAATTGGGAGAGCTCTTCGCTGCACTGCGCCGCTCGCAAGCGGCTTCGTTCTTCGCCTTCTGCCGTCCGGGCGAGAGCTGAACTCCAGCGGTCAGTTGCAGCTCTGCCCAACAGCGTGTTCTCAGTTCTGCGGGCAAGCACGCCTCTTGCCTTGGCCCCGAGTGCAAAGTGTCCCGAGCGAGCACTCGACTCAGTGCAATGCACCGGAAGGACGCTCTCTGCTCGTCTTTCGAGGAGCGATTCCTAACAGCAGAAGCAGCAGAGGCACAAACTGCAGCGACGAGAGGGACAACGTAGAACACGTCTCTGTCCTGGCACATTTGCGTGTGCGATACTTCCCTCCGGCTCTTCGGCCTTGCGAAGCTCTGTGGTACTGCGAGCGCTGGCTACTCGCAGCTGAGGAGGACCGTGGAGCTAGCGGCGAATTGGGAGAGCTCTTCGCTGCACTGCGCCGCTCGCAAGCGGCTTCGTTCTTCGCCTTCTGCCGTCCGGCGAGAGCTGAACTCCAGCGGTCAGTTGCAGCTCTGCCAACAGCGTGTTCTCAGTTCTGCGGGCAGAGCACGCCCTCTTGCCTTGGCCCCGAGAGCAAAGTCCGAGCGAGCACTCGACTCAGTGCAATGCACCGAAGGACGCTCTCGGCTCGTCTTTCGAGGAGCGATTCCTAACAGCAGAAGCAGCAGAGGCACAACTGCACGACGAGAGGGGGACAACGTAGAACACGTCTCTGTCCTGGCACATTTGCGTGTGCGATACTTCCCTCCGGCTCTTCGGGCCTTGCGAAGCTCTGTGTACTGCGAGCGCTGCTACTCGCAGCTGAGGAGGACCGTGGGAGCTAGCGGCGAATTCGGAGAGCTCTTCGCTGCACTGCGCCGCTCGCGAAGCGATTCGTTCTTCGCCTTCTGCCGTCCGGCTAGAGCTGAACTCCAGCGTCAGTTGCAGCTCTGCCCAACAGCGTGTTCTCAGTTCTGCGGGCAAGCACTGCCCTCTTGCCTTGGCCCCGAGAGCAAAGTCCCGTGGCGAGCACTCGACTCAGTGCAATGCAACCGAAGGACGCTCTCGCTCGTCTTTCGAGGAGCGATTCCTAACAGCAGAAGCAGCAAGGCACTAAACTGCACGACGAGAGGGGGACAACGTAGATACACGTCTCTGTCCTGGCACATTTGCGTGTGCGATACTTCCCTCCGGCTCTTCGGGCCTTGCGAAGCTCTGTGTACTGCGAGCGCTGTCTACTCGCTAGCTGAGAAGGACCGTGGAGCTAGCGGCGAATTGGGAGAGCTCTTCGCTGCACTGCGCCGCTCGCAAGCGCTTTTCCGTTCTTCGCCTTCTGCCGTTCCGGCGAGAGCTGAACTCCAGCGGTCAGTTTGCAGCTCGTGCCCAACAGCGTGTTCTCAGTTCTGCGGGCAAGCACGCCCTCTTTGCCTTGGCCCCTGAGTAGCAAAGTCCCGAGCGAGCACTCGACTCAGTTGCAATGCACCCGGGAAGGACGCTCTTCGCTCGTCTTTCGAGGAGCGATTCTAACAGCAGAAGCAGCAGAGGCACAAACTGTCACGACGAGAGGGGACAACGTAGAACACGTCTCTGTCCTGGCACATTTGCGTGTGCGATACTTCCCTCCGGCTCTTCGGGCCTTGCGAAGCTCTGGTGTACTGCGAGCGCTGCTCTCCGCAGCTGAGGAGGACCGTGAGCTAGCGGCGAATTCGGGAGAGCTCTTCGCTGCACTGCGCCGCCGCGAAGCGGCTTCGTTCTTCGCCTTCTGCCGTCGCGGCGAGAGCTGAACTCCAGCGGTCAGTTGCAGCTCTGCCCAACAGCGTGTTCTCAGTTCTGCGGGCAAGCACCCCTCTTGCCTTGGCCCCGGAGTGCAAAGTCCCGAGCGAGCACTCGACTCAGTGCAATGCACCCGGAAGGACGCTCTCGCTCGTCTTTCGAGGAGCGATTCCTAACAGCAGAAGCAGCAGAGCACAAACTGCACGTACGAGAGGGGGGGACAACGTAGAACACGTCTCTGTCCTGGCACATTTGCGTGTGTCGATACTTCCCTCCGGCTCTTCGGGCCTTGCGAAGCTCTGTGGTACTGCGAGCGCTGCTACTCGCGAGCTGAGGAGGACCGTGGAGCTAGCGGCGAGGATTGGAGAGCTCTTCGCTGCACTGCGGCCGCTCGCAAGGCGGGCTTCGTTCTTCGCCTTCTGCCGTCCGGCGAGAGCTGAACTCCAGCGGTCAGTTGCAGCTCTGCCCAACAGCGTGTTCTCAGTTCTGCGGGCATAGAACGCCTCTTGCCTTGGCCCCGAGAGCAAAGTCCCGAGCGTGATGCACTCGTACTCAGTGCATTGCACCCGGAAGGGATCGCTCTCGCTCGTCTTTCGAGGAGCAGATTTCATAACAGCAGAAGCAGCAGAGGCACATACTGCACGTCGAGAGGGGACAACGTAGAACACGTCTCTGTCCTGGCACATTTGCGTGTGGCGATACTTCCCTACGGCTCTTCGGGCCTTGCGAAGCTCTGTGTACTGCGAGCGCTGCTACTCGCAGCTTGAGAAGGAGCGTGGAGCTAGCGGCGGATTGGGAGAGCTCTTCGCTGCACTGCGCCGCTCGCAAGCGAGCTTTCGTCTTCGCCTTCTGCCGTCCGGCGTAGAGGCTGAACTCCAGCGGTCAGTTGCAGCTCTGGACCAACAGCGTGTTCTCATTTCTGCGGGCAAGCACGCCCTCTTGCCTTGGCCCGAGAGCAAAGTCCCGTGCGAGCAACTCGACGGTCAGTGCATGCACCCGGAAGGAGCGCTCTCAGCTCGTCTTTCGAGGAGCGATTCCTAATCAGCAGAAGCAGGCAGAGGCACAAACTGCACGACGAGAGGGGACACGTAGAACACGTCTCTGTCCTGGCACATTTCGTGTGCGGATACTTCCCTCCGGCTCTTCGGGCCTTGCGAAGCTCTGTGTACTTGCGAGCGCTGCTACTCGCATGCTGAGAAGGACCGTGGAGCTAGCGGCGAATTGGGATAGCTCTTCGCTGCACTGCGA
>NW_028276845.1:0-48163 GCF_052056855.1 Sturnus vulgaris
TCACAAACTGCATGACGAGAAGTGACAACGCTGGAACACGTCTCAGTCCTGGCACATTTTCGTGTGCCATGCTCCCTCCGGCGTCTTCGGGCCTTGCGAAGCCCCGTGTACGGCGAGCGCTGCTACTCGCAGTGAGAAGGACCGTGGAGCTAGCTGGCGAATTCGGAGAGCTCTTCGCTGCGCTGAGCTGCTCGCAAGCGGCTTCGTTCTTCGCCTCTGCCGTCCGGCGAGAGCTGAACTCCGGCGGTCAGTTGCAGCTCTGCCCAACAAGAGTGTTCTCAAGTTCTGCGGCAAGCCCGCCCCTCTTGCCTCGGCCCCGGGAGCAAAGTCCCGAGCGAGCACTCGCTCCAGTGCCACTCTGCCCCACCCCCGAACGGCACGCTCCTCGCTCGCCATTCCAAGGACGCGATTCCCCCAACATGTCAGACAGCACTCGTGAGAGTCACAAACTGCATGACGAGAAGGGGACAACGTGGAACACGTCTCTGTCCTGGCACATTTTCGTGTGCCATGCTTCCCTCCGGGTCTTCGGGCCTTGCGAAGCCCGTGTACGGCGAGCGCTGCTACTCGCAGCTGAGAAGGACCGTGGAGCTAGCGGCGAATTCGAGAGCTCTTCGCTGCACTGCGCCGCTCGCAAGCGGCTTCGTTCTTCGCCTTCTGCCGTCCGGCGAGAGCTGAACTCCGGCGGTCAGTTGCAGCTCTGCCCAACAGCGTGTTCTCAGTTCTGCGGGCAAGCACGCCCTCTTGCCTCGGCCCCGGGAGCAAAGTCCCGAGCGAGCACTCGACTCAGTGCAATGCACCCGGAAGGACGCTCTCGCTCGCCATTCAAGGAGCGATTCCTAACAGCAGAAGCAGCAGAGGCACAAACTGCATGACGAGAAGGGACAACGTGGAACACGTCTCTGTCCTGGCACATTTTCGTGTGCCATGGCTTCCCTCCGGGTCTTCGGGCCTTGCGAAGCCCCGTGTACGGCGAGCGCTGCTACTCGCAGCTGAGAAGGACCGTGGAGCTAGCGGCGAATTCGGAGAGCTCTTCGCTGCACTGCGCCGCTCGCAAGCGGCTTCGTTCTTCGCCTTCTGCCGTCCGGCGAGAGCTGAACTCCGGCGGTCAGTTGCAGCTCTGCCCAACAGCGTGTTCTCAGTTCTGCGGGCAAGCACGCCCTCTTGCCTCGGCCCCGGGAGCAAAGTCCCGAGCGAGCACTCGACTCAGTGCAATGCACCCGGAAGGACGCTCTCGCTCGCCCATTCAAGGAGCGATTCCTAACAGCAGAAGCAGCAGAGGCACAAACTGCATGACGAGAAGGGACAACGTGAACACGTCTCTGTCCTGGCACATTTTCGTGTGCCATGCTTCCCTCCGGGTCTTCGGGCCTTGCGAAGCCCCGTGTACGGCGAGCGCTGCTACTCGCAGCTGAGAAGGACCGTGGAGCTAGCGGCGAATTCGGAGAGCTCTTCGCTGCACTGCGCCGCTCGCAAGCGGCTTCGTTCTTCGCCTTCTGCCGTCCGGCGAGAGCTGAACTCCGGCGGTCAGTTGCAGCTCTGCCCAACAGCGTGTTCTCAGTTCTGCGGGCAAGCACGCCCTCTTGCCTCGGCCCCGGGAGCAAAGTCCCGAGCGAGCACTCGACTCAGTGCAATGCACCCGGAAGGACGCTCTCGCTCGCCATTCAAGGAGCGATTCCTAACAGCAGAAGCAGCAGAGGCACAAACTGCATGACGAGAAGGGACAACGTGGAACACGTCTCTGTCCTGGCACATTTTCGTGTGCCATGCTTCCCTCCGGGTCTTCGGCCTTGCGAAGCCCCGTGTACGGCGAGCGCTGCTACTCGCAGCTGAGAAGGACCGTGGAGCTAGCGGCGAATTCGGAGAGCTCTTCGCTGCACTGCGCCGCTCGCAAGCGGCTTCGTTCTTCGCCTTCTGCCGTCCGGCGAGAGCTGAACTCCGGCGGTCAGTTGCAGCTCTGCCCAACAGCGTGTTCTCAGTTCTGCGGGCAAGCACGCCCTCTTGCCTCGGCCCCGGGAGCAAAGTCCCGAGCGAGCACTCGACTCAGTGCAATGCACCCGGAAGGACGCTCTCGCTCGCCATTCAAGGAGCGATTCCTAACAGCAGAAGCAGCAGAGGCACAAACTGCATGACGAGAAGGGACAACGTGGAACACGTCTCTGTTCCTGGCACATTTTCGTGTGCCATGCTTCCCTCCGGGTCTTCGGGCCTTGCGAAGCCCCGTGTACGGCGAGCGCTGCTACTCGCAGCTGAGAAGGACCGTGGAGCAAGCGGCGAATTCGGAGAGCTCTTCGCTGCACTGCGCCGCTCGCAAGCGGCTTCGTTCTTCGCCTTCTGCCGTCCGGCGAGAGCTGAACTCCGGCGGTCAGTTGCAGCTCTGCCCAACAGCGTGTTCTCAGTTCTGCGGGCAAGCACGCCCTCTTGCCTCGGCCCCGGGAGCAAAGTCCCGAGCGAGCACTCGACTCAGTGCAATGCACCCGGAAGGACGCTCTCGCTCGCCTTTCAAGGAGCGATTCCTAACAGCAGAAGCAGCAGAGGCACAAACTGCATGACGAGAAGGGACAACGTGGAACACGTCTCTGTCCTGGCACATTTTCGTGTGCCATGCTTCCCTCCGGGTCTTCGGGCCATGCGAAGCCCCGTGTACGGCGAGCGCTGCTACTCGCAGCTGAGAAGGACCGTGGAGCTAGCGGCGAATTCGGAGAGCTCTTCGCTGCACTGCGCCGCTCGCAAGCGGCTTCGTTCTTCGCCTTCTGCCGTCCGGCGAGAGCTGAACTCCGGCGGTCAGTTGCAGCTCTGCCCAACAGCGTGTTCTCAGTTCTGCGGGCAAGCACGCCCTCTTGCCTCGGCCCCGGGAGCAAAGTCCCGAGCGAGCACTCGACTCAGTGCAATGCACCCGGAAGGACGCTCTCGCTCGCCTTTCAAGGAGCGATTCCTAACAGCAGAAGCAGCAGAGGCACAAACTGCATGACGAGAAGGGACAACGTGGAACACGTCTCTGTCCTGGCACATTTTCGTGTGCCATGCTTCCCTCCGGGTCTTCGGGCCATGCGAAGCCCCGTGTACGGCGAGCGCTGCTACTCGCAGCTGAGAAGGACCGTGGAGCTAGCGGCGAATTCGGAGAGCTCTTCGCTGCACTGCGCCGCTCGCAAGCGGCTTCGTTCTTCGCCTTCTGCCGTCCGGCGAGAGCTGAACTCCGGCGGTCAGTTGCAGCTCTGCCCAACAGCGTGTTCTCAGTTCTGCGGGCAAGCACGCCCTCTTGCCTCGGCCCCGGGAGCAAAGTCCCGAGCGAGCACTCGACTCAGTGCAATGCACCCGGAAGGACGCTCTCGCTCGCCTTTCAAGGAGCGATTCCTAACAGCAGAAGCAGCAGAGGCACAAACTGCATGACGAGAAGGGACAACGTGGAACACGTCTCTGTCCTGGCACATTTTCGTGTGCCATGCTTCCCTCCGGGTCTTCGGGCCATGCGAAGCCCCGTGTACGGCGAGCGCTGCTACTCGCAGCTGAGAAGGACCGTGGAGCTAGCGGCGAATTCGGAGAGCTCTTCGCTGCACTGCGCCGCTCGCAAGCGGCTTCGTTCTTCGCCTTCTGCCGTCCGGCGAGAGCTGAACTCCGGCGGTCAGTTGCAGCTCTGCCCAACAGCGTGTTCTCAGTTCTGCGGGCAAGCACGCCCTCTTGCCTCGGCCCCGGGAGCAAAGTCCCGAGCGAGCACTCGACTCAGTGCAATGCACCCGGAAGGACGCTCTCGCTCGCCTTTCAAGGAGCGATTCCTAACAGCAGAAGCAGCAGAGGCACAAACTGCATGACGAGAAGGGACAACGTGGAACACGTCTCTGTCCTGCACATTTTCGTGTGCCATGCTTCCCTCCGGGTCTTCGGGCCATGCGAAGCCCCGTGTACGGCGAGCGCTGCTACTCGCAGCTGAGAAGGACCGTGGAGCTAGCGGCGAATTCGGAGAGCTCTTCGCTGCACTGCGCCGCTCGCTAAGCGGCTTCGTTCTTCGCCTTCTGCCGTCCGGCGAGAGCTGAACTCCGGCGGTCAGTTGCAGCTCTGCCCAACAGCGTGTTCTCAGTTCTGCGGGCAAGCACGCCCTCTTGCCTCGGCCCCGGGAGCAAAGTCCCGAGCGAGCACTCGACTCAGTGCAATGCACCCGGAAGGACGCTCTCGCTCGCCTTTCAAGGAGCGATTCCTAACAGCAGAAGCAGCAGAGGCACAAACTGCATGACGAGAAGGGACAACGTGGAACACGTCTCTGTCCTGGCACATTTTCGTGTGCCATGCTTCCCTCCGGGTCTTCGGGCCATGCGAAGCCCCGTGTACGGCGAGCGCTGCTACTCGCAGCTGAGAAGGACCGTGGAGCTAGCGGCGAATTCGGAGAGCTCTTCGCTGCACTGCGCCGCTCGCAAGCGGCTTCGTTCTTCGCCTTCTGCCGTCCGGCGAGAGCTGAACTCCGGCGGTCAGTTGCAGCTCTGCCCAACAGCGTGTTTCTCAGTTCTGCGGGCAAGCACGCCCTCTTGCCTCGGCCCCGGGAGCAAAGTCCCGAGCGAGCACTCGACTCAGTGCAATGCACCCGGAAGGACGCTCTCGCTCGCCATTCAAGGAGCGATTCCTAACAGCAGAAGCAGCAGAGGCACAAACTGCATGACGAGAAGGGACAACGTGGAACACGTCTCTGTCCTGGCACATTTTCGTGTGCCATGCTTCCCTCCGGGTCTTCGGGCCTTGCGAAGCCCCGTGTACGGCGAGCGCTGCTACTCGCAGCTGAGAAGGACCGTGGAGCTAGCGGCGAATTCGGAGAGCTCTTCGCTGCACTGCGCCGCTCGCAAGCGGCTTCGTTCTTCGCCTTCTGCCGTCCGGCGAGAGCTGAACTCCGGCGGTCAGTTGCAGCTCTGCCCAACAGCGTGTTCTCAGTTCTGCGGGCAAGCACGCCCTCTTGCCTCGGCCCCGGGAGCAAAGTCCCGAGCGAGCACTCGACTCAGTGCAATGCACCCGGAAGGACGCTCTCGCTCGCCATTCAAGGAGCGATTCCTAACAGCAGAAGCAGCAGAGGCACAAACTGCATGACGAGAAGGGACAACGTGGAACACGTCTCTGTCCTGGCACATTTTCGTGTGCCATGCTTCCCTCCGGGTCTTCGGGCCTTGCGAAGCCCCGTGTACGGCGAGCGCTGCTACTCGCAGCTGAGAAGGACCGTGGAGCTAGCGGCGAATTCGGAGAGCTCTTCGCTGCACTGCGCCGCTCGCAAGCGGCTTCGTTCTTCGCCTTCTGCCGTCCGGCGAGAGCTGAACTCCGGCGGTCAGTTGCAGCTCTGCCCAACAGCGTGTTCTCAGTTCTGCGGGCAAGCACGCCCTCTTGCCTCGGCCCCGGGAGCAAAGTCCCGAGCGAGCACTCGACTCAGTGCAATGCACCCGGAAGGACGCTCTCGCTCGCCATTCAAGGAGCGATTCCTAACAGCAGAAGCAGCAGAGGCACAAACTGCATGACGAGAAGGGACAACGTGGAACACGTCTCTGTCCTGGCACATTTTCGTGTGCCATGCTTCCCTCCGGGTCTTCGGGCCTTGCGAAGCCCCGTGTACGGCGAGCGCTGCTACTCGCAGCTGAGAAGGACCGTGGAGCTAGCGGCGAATTCGGAGAGCTCTTCGCTGCACTGCGCCGCTCGCAAGCGGCTTCGTTCTTCGCCTTCTGCCGTCCGGCGAGAGCTGAACTCCGGCGGTCAGTTGCAGCTCTGCCCAACAGCGTGTTCTCAGTTCTGCGGGCAAGCACGCCCTCTTGCCTCGGCCCCGGGAGCAAAGTCCCGAGCGAGCACTCGACTCAGTGCAATGCACCCGGAAGGACGCTCTCGCTCGCCATTCAAGGAGCGATTCCTAACAGCAGAAGCAGCAGAGGCACAAACTGCATGACGAGAAGGGACAACGTGGAACACGTCTCTGTCCTGGCACATTTTCGTGTGCCATGCTTCCCTCCGGGTCTTCGGGCCTTGCGAAGCCCCGTGTACGGCGAGCGCTGCTACTCGCAGCTGAGAAGGACCGTGGAGCTAGCGGCGAATTCGGAGAGCTCTTCGCTGCACTGCGCCGCTCGCAAGCGGCTTCGTTCTTCGCCTTCTGCCGTCCGGCGAGAGCTGAACTCCGGCGGTCAGTTGCAGCTCTGCCCAACAGCGTGTTCTCAGTTCTGCGGGCAAGCACGCCCTCTTGCCTCGGCCCCGGGAGCAAAGTCCCGAGCGAGCACTCGACTCAGTGCAATGCACCCGGAAGGACGCTCTCGCTCGCCATTCAAGGAGCGATTCCTAACAGCAGAAGCAGCAGAGGCACAAACTGCATGACGAGAAGGGACAACGTGGAACACGTCTCTGTCCTGGCACATTTTCGTGTGCCATGCTTCCCTCCGGGTCTTCGGGCCTTGCGAAGCCCCGTGTACGGCGAGCGCTGCTACTCGCAGCTGAGAAGGACCGTGGAGCTAGCGGCGAATTCGGAGAGCTCTTCGCTGCACTGCGCCGCTCGCAAGCGGCTTCGTTCTTCGCCTTCTGCCGTCCGGCGAGAGCTGAACTCCGGCGGTCAGTTGCAGCTCTGCCCAACAGCGTGTTCTCAGTTCTGCGGGCAAGCACGCCCTCTTGCCTCGGCCCCGGGAGCAAAGTCCCGAGCGAGCACTCGACTCAGTGCAATGCACCCGGAAGGACGCTCTCGCTCGCCATTCAAGGAGCGATTCCTAACAGCAGAAGCAGCAGAGGCACAAACTGCATGACGAGAAGGGACAACGTGGAACACGTCTCTGTCCTGGCACATTTTCGTGTGCCATGCTTCCCTCCGGGTCTTCGGGCCTTGCGAAGCCCCGTGTACGGCGAGCGCTGCTACTCGCAGCTGAGAAGGACCGTGGAGCTAGCGGCGAATTCGGAGAGCTCTTCGCTGCACTGCGCCGCTCGCAAGCGGCTTCGTTCTTCGCCTTCTGCCGTCCGGCGAGAGCTGAACTCCGGCGGTCAGTTGCAGCTCTGCCCAACAGCGTGTTCTCAGTTCTGCGGGCAAGCACGCCCTCTTGCCTCGGCCCCGGGAGCAAAGTCCCGAGCGAGCACTCGACTCAGTGCAATGCACCCGGAAGGACGCTCTCGCTCGCCTTTCAAGGAGCGATTCCTAACAGCAGAAGCAGCAGAGGCACAAACTGCATGACGAGAAGGGACAACGTGGAACACGACTCTGTCCTGGCACATTTTCGTGTGCCATGCTTCCCTCCGGGTCTTCGGGCCTTGCGAAGCCCCGTGTACGGCGAGCGCTGCTACTCGCAGCTGAGAAGGACCGTGGAGCTAGCGGCGAATTCGGAGAGCTCTTCGCTGCACTGCGCCGCTCGCAAGCGGCTTCGTTCTTCGCCTTCTGCCGTCCGGCGAGAGCTGAACTCCGGCGGTCAGTTGCAGCTCTGCCCAACAGCGTGTTCTCAGTTCTGCGGGCAAGCACGCCCTCTTGCCTCGGCCCCGGGAGCAAAGTCCCGAGCGAGCACTCGACTCAGTGCAATGCACCCGGAAGGACGCTCTCGCTCGCCTTTCAAGGAGCGATTCCTAACAGCAGAAGCAGCAGAGGCACAAACTGCATGACGAGAAGGGACAACGTGGAACACGTCTCTGTCCTGGCACATTTTCGTGTGCCATGCTTCCCTCCGGGTCTTCGGGCCTTGCGAAGCCCCGTGTACGGCGAGCGCTGCTACTCGCAGCTGAGAAGGACCGTGGAGCTAGCGGCGAATTCGGAGAGCTCTTCGCTGCACTGCGCCGCTCGCAAGCGGCTTCGTTCTTCGCCTTCTGCCGTCCGGCGAGAGCTGAACTCCGGCGGTCAGTTGCAGCTCTGCCCAACAGCGTGTTCTCAGTTCTGCGGGCAAGCACGCCCTCTTGCCTCGGCCCCGGGAGCAAAGTCCCGAGCGAGCACTCGACTCAGTGCAATGCACCCGGAAGGACGCTCTCGCTCGCCTTTCAAGGAGCGATTCCTAACAGCAGAAGCAGCAGAGGCACAAACTGCATGACGAGAAGGGACAACGTGGAACACGTCTCTGTCCTGGCACATTTGCGTGTGCCATGCTTCCCTCCGGGTCTTCGGGCCTTGCGAAGCCCCGTGTACGGCGAGCGCTGCTACTCGCAGCTGAGAAGGACCGTGGAGCTAGCGGCGAATTCGGAGAGCTCTTCGCTGCACTGCGCCGCTCGCAAGCGGCTTCGTTCTTCGCCTTCTGCCGTCCGGCGAGAGCTGAACTCCGGCGGTCAGTTGCAGCTCTGCCCAACAGCGTGTTCTCAGTTCTGCGGGCAAGCACGCCCTCTTGCCTCGGCCCCGGGAGCAAAGTCCCGAGCGAGCACTCGACTCAGTGCAATGCACCCGGAAGGACGCTCTCGCTCGCCTTTCAAGGAGCGATTCCTAACAGCAGAAGCAGCAGAGGCACAAACTGCATGACGAGAAGGGACAACGTGGAACACGTCTCTGTCCTGGCACATTTTCGTGTGCCATGCTTCCCTCCGGGTCTTCGGGCCTTGCGAAGCCCCGTGTACGGCGAGCGCTGCTACTCGCAGCTGAGAAGGACCGTGGAGCTAGCGGCGAATTCGGAGAGCTCTTCGCTGCACTGCGCCGCTCGCAAGCGGCTTCGTTCTTCGCCTTCTGCCGTCCGGCGAGAGCTGAACTCCGGCGGTCAGTTGCAGCTCTGCCCAACAGCGTGTTCTCAGTTCTGCGGGCAAGCACGCCCTCTTGCCTCGGCCCCGGGAGCAAAGTCCCGAGCGAGCACTCGACTCAGTGCAATGCACCCGGAAGGACGCTCTCGCTCGCCTTTCAAGGAGCGATTCCTAACAGCAGAAGCAGCAGAGGCACAAACTGCATGACGAGAAGGGACAACGTGGAACACGTCTCTGTCCTGGCACATTTTCGTGTGCCATGCTTCCCTCCGGGTCTTCGGGCCTTGCGAAGCCCCGTGTACGGCGAGCGCTGCTACTCGCAGCTGAGAAGGACCGTGGAGCTAGCGGCGAATTCGGAGAGCTCTTCGCTGCACTGCGCCGCTCGCAAGCGGCTTCGTTCTTCGCCTTCTGCCGTCCGGCGAGAGCTGAACTCCGGCGGTCAGTTGCAGCTCTGCCCAACAGCGTGTTCTCAGTTCTGCGGGCAAGCACGCCCTCTTGCCTCGGCCCCGGGAGCAAAGTCCCGAGCGAGCACTCGACTCAGTGCAATGCACCCGGAAGGACGCTCTCGCTCGCCTTTCAAGGAGCGATTCCTAACAGCAGAAGCAGCAGAGGCACAAACTGCATGACGAGAAGGGACAACGTGGAACACGTCTCTGTCCTGGCACATTTGCGTGTGCGATGCTTCCCTCCGGGTCTTCGGGCCTTGCGAAGCCCCGTGTACGGCGAGCGCTGCTACTCGCAGCTGAGAAGGACCGTGGAGCTAGCGGCGAATTCGGAGAGCTCTTCGCTGCACTGCGCCGCTCGCAAGCGGCTTCGTTCTTCGCCTTCTGCCGTCCGGCGACAGCTGAACTCCGGCGGTCAGTTGCAGCTCTGCCCAACAGCGTGTTCTCAGTTCTGCGGGCAAGCACGCCCTCTTGCCTCGGCCCCGGGAGCAAAGTCCCGAGCGAGCACTCGACTCAGTGCAATGCACCCGGAAGGACGCTCTCGCTCGCCTTTCAAGGAGCGATTCCTAACAGCAGAAGCAGCAGAGGCACAAACTGCATGACGAGAAGGGACAACGTGGAACACGTCTCTGTCCTGGCACATTTGCGTGTGCGATGCTTCCCTCCGGGTCTTCGGGCCTTGCGAAGCCCCGTGTACGGCGAGCGCTGCTACTCGCAGCTGAGAAGGACCGTGGAGCTAGCGGCGAATTCGGAGAGCTCTTCGCTGCACTGCGCCGCTCGCAAGCGGCTTCGTTCTTCGCCTTCTGCCGTCCGGCGAGAGCTGAACTCCGGCGGTCAGTTGCAGCTCTGCCCAACAGCGCGTTCTCAGTTCTGCGGGCAAGCACGCCCTCTTGCCTCGGCCCCGGGAGCAAAGTCCCGAGCGAGCACTCGACTCAGTGCAATGCACCCGGAAGGACGCTCTCGCTCGCCTTTCAAGGAGCGATTCCTAACAGCAGAAGCAGCAGAGGCACAAACTGCATGACGAGAAGGGACAACGTGGAACACGTCTCTGTCCTGGCACATTTTCGTGTGCCATGCTTCCCTCCGGGTCTTCGGGCCTTGCGAAGCCCCGTGTACGGCGAGCGCTGCTACTCGCAGCTGAGAAGGACCGTGGAGCTAGCGGCGAATTCGGAGAGCTCTTCGCTGCACTGCGCCGCTCGCAAGCGGCTTCGTTCTTCGCCTTCTGCCGTCCGGCGAGAGCTGAACTCCGGCGGTCAGTTGCAGCTCTGCCCAACAGCGCGTTCTCAGTTCTGCGGGCAAGCACGCCCTCTTGCCTCGGCCCCGGGAGCAAAGTCCCGAGCGAGCACTCGACTCAGTGCAATGCACCCGGAAGGACGCTCTCGCTCGCCTTTCAAGGAGCGATTCCTAACAGCAGAAGCAGCAGAGGCACAAACTGCATGACGAGAAGGGACAACGTGGAACACGTCTCTGTCCTGGCACATTTTCGTGTGCCATGCTTCCCTCCGGGTCTTCGGGCCTTGCGAAGCTCCGTGTACTGCGAGCGCTGCTACTCGCAGCTGAGAAGGACCGTGGAGCTAGCGGCGAATTCGGAGAGCTCTTCGCTGCACTGCGCCGCTCGCAAGCGGCTTCGTTCTTCGCCTTCTGCCGTCCGGCGACAGCTGAACTCCGGCGGTCAGTTGCAGCTCTGCCCAACAGCGCGTTCTCAGTTCTGCGGGCAAGCACGCCCTCTTGCCTCGGCCCCGGGAGCAAAGTCCCGAGCGAGCACTCGACTCAGTGCAATGCACCCGGAAGGACGCTCTCGCTCGCCTTTCAAGGAGCGATTCCTAACAGCAGAAGCAGCAGAGACACAAACTGCATGACGAGAAGGGACAACGTGGAACACGTCTCTGTCCTGGCACATTTTCGTGTGCCATGCTTCCCTCCGGGTCTTCGGGCCTTGCGAAGCTCCGTGTACTGCGAGCGCTGCTACTCGCAGCTGAGAAGGACCGTGGAGCTAGCGGCGAATTCGGAGAGCTCTTCGCTGCACTGCGCCGCTCGCAAGCGGCTTCGTTCTTCGCCTTCTGCCGTCCGGCGAGAGCTGAACTCCGGCGGTCAGTTGCAGCTCTGCCCAACAGCGCGTTCTCAGTTCTGCGGGCAAGCACGCCCTCTTGCCTCGGCCCCGGGAGCAAAGTCCCGAGCGAGCACTCGACTCAGTGCAATGCACCCGGAAGGACGCTCTCGCTCGCCTTTCAAGGAGCGATTCCTAACAGCAGAAGCAGCAGAGACACAAACTGCATGACGAGAAGGGACAACGTGGAACACGTCTCTGTCCTGGCACATTTTCGTGTGCCATGCTTCCCTCCGGGTCTTCGGGCCTTGCGAAGCTCCGTGTACCGCGAGCGCTGCTACTCGCAGCTGAGAAGGACCGTGGAGCTAGCGGCGAATTCGGAGAGCTCTTCGCTGCACTGCGCCGCTCGCAAGCGGCTTCGTTCTTCGCCTTCTGCCGTCCGGCGAGAGCTGAACTCCGGCGGTCAGTTGCAGCTCTGCCCAACAGCGCGTTCTCAGTTCTGCGGGCAAGCACGCCCTCTTGCCTCGGCCCCGGGAGCAAAGTCCCGAGCGAGCACTCGACTCAGTGCAATGCACCCGGAAGGACGCTCTCGCTCGCCTTTCAAGGAGCGATTCCTAACAGCAGAAGCAGCAGAGGCACAAACTGCATGACGAGAAGGGACAACGTGGAACACGTCTCTGTCCTGGCACATTTTCGTGTGCCATGCTTCCCTCCGGGTCTTCGGGCCTTGCGAAGCCCCGTGTACCGCGAGCGCTGCTACTCGCAGCTGAGAAGGACCGTGGAGCTAGCGGCGAATTCGGAGAGCTCTTCGCTGCACTGCGCCGCTCGCAAGCGGCTTCGTTCTTCGCCTTCTGCCGTCCGGCGACAGCTGAACTCCGGCGGTCAGTTGCAGCTCTGCCCAACAGCGCGTTCTCAGTTCTGCGGGCAAGCACGCCCTCTTGCCTCGGCCCCGGGAGCAAAGTCCCGAGCGAGCACTCGACTCAGTGCAATGCACCCGGAAGGACGCTCTCGCTCGCCTTTCAAGGAGCGATTCCTAACAGCAGAAGCAGCAGAGGCACAAACTGCATGACGAGAAGGGACAACGTGGAACACGTCTCTGTCCTGGCACATTTTCGTGTGCCATGCTTCCCTCCGGGTCTTCGGGCCTTGCGAAGCCCCGTGTACCGCGAGCGCTGCTACTCGCAGCTGAGAAGGACCGTGGAGCTAGCGGCGAATTCGGAGAGCTCTTCGCTGCACTGCGCCGCTCGCAAGCGGCTTCGTTCTTCGCCTTCTGCCGTCCGGCGACAGCTGAACTCCGGCGGTCAGTTGCAGCTCTGCCCAACAGCGCGTTCTCAGTTCTGCGGGCAAGCACGCCCTCTTGCCTCGGCCCCGGGAGCAAAGTCCCGAGCGAGCACTCGACTCAGTGCAATGCACCCGGAAGGACGCTCTCGCTCGCCTTTCAAGGAGCGATTCCTAACAGCAGAAGCAGCAGAGGCACAAACTGCATGACGAGAAGGGACAACGTGGAACACGTCTCTGTCCTGGCACATTTTCGTGTGCCATGCTTCCCTCCGGGTCTTCGGGCCTTGCGAAGCCCCGTGTACCGCGAGCGCTGCTACTCGCAGCTGAGAAGGACCGTGGAGCTAGCGGCGAATTCGGAGAGCTCTTCGCTGCACTGCGCCGCTCGCAAGCGGCTTCGTTCTTCGCCTTCTGCCGTCCGGCGACAGCTGAACTCCGGCGGTCAGTTGCAGCTCTGCCCAACAGCGCGTTCTCAGTTCTGCGGGCAAGCACGCCCTCTTGCCTCGGCCCCGGGAGCAAAGTCCCGAGCGAGCACTCGACTCAGTGCAATGCACCCGGAAGGACGCTCTCGCTCGCCTTTCAAGGAGCGATTCCTAACAGCAGAAGCAGCAGAGGCACAAACTGCATGACGAGAAGGGACAACGTGGAACACGTCTCTGTCCTGGCACATTTTCGTGTGCCATGCTTCCCTCCGGGTCTTCGGGCCTTGCGAAGCCCCGTGTACCGCGAGCGCTGCTACTCGCAGCTGAGAAGGACCGTGGAGCTAGCGGCGAATTCGGAGAGCTCTTCGCTGCACTGCGCCGCTCGCAAGCGGCTTCGTTCTTCGCCTTCTGCCGTCCGGCGACAGCTGAACTCCGGCGGTCAGTTGCAGCTCTGCCCAACAGCGCGTTCTCAGTTCTGCGGGCAAGCACGCCCTCTTGCCTCGGCCCCGGGAGCAAAGTCCCGAGCGAGCACTCGACTCAGTGCAATGCACCCGGAAGGACGCTCTCGCTCGCCTTTCAAGGAGCGATTCCTAACAGCAGAAGCAGCAGAGGCACAAACTGCATGACGAGAAGGGACAACGTGGAACACGTCTCTGTCCTGGCACATTTTCGTGTGCCATGCTTCCCTCCGGGTCTTCGGGCCTTGCGAAGCCCCGTGTACCGCGAGCGCTGCTACTCGCAGCTGAGAAGGACCGTGGAGCTAGCGGCGAATTCGGAGAGCTCTTCGCTGCACTGCGCCGCTCGCAAGCGGCTTCGTTCTTCGCCTTCTGCCGTCCGGCGACAGCTGAACTCCGGCGGTCAGTTGCAGCTCTGCCCAACAGCGCGTTCTCAGTTCTGCGGGCAAGCACGCCCTCTTGCCTCGGCCCCGGGAGCAAAGTCCCGAGCGAGCACTCGACTCAGTGCAATGCACCCGGAAGGACGCTCTCGCTCGCCTTTCAAGGAGCGATTCCTAACAGCAGAAGCAGCAGAGGCACAAACTGCATGACGAGAAGGGACAACGTGGAACACGTCTCTGTCCTGGCACATTTTCGTGTGCCATGCTTCCCTCCGGGTCTTCGGGCCTTGCGAAGCCCCGTGTACCGCGAGCGCTGCTACTCGCAGCTGAGAAGGACCGTGGAGCTAGCGGCGAATTCGGAGAGCTCTTCGCTGCACTGCGCCGCTCGCAAGCGGCTTCGTTCTTCGCCTTCTGCCGTCCGGCGACAGCTGAACTCCGGCGGTCAGTTGCAGCTCTGCCCAACAGCGCGTTCTCAGTTCTGCGGGCAAGCACGCCCTCTTGCCTCGGCCCCGGGAGCAAAGTCCCGAGCGAGCACTCGACTCAGTGCAATGCACCCGGAAGGACGCTCTCGCTCGCCTTTCAAGGAGCGATTCCTAACAGCAGAAGCAGCAGAGGCACAAACTGCATGACGAGAAGGGACAACGTGGAACACGTCTCTGTCCTGGCACATTTTCGTGTGCCATGCTTCCCTCCGGGTCTTCGGGCCTTGCGAAGCCCCGTGTACCGCGAGCGCTGCTACTCGCAGCTGAGAAGGACCGTGGAGCTAGCGGCGAATTCGGAGAGCTCTTCGCTGCACTGCGCCGCTCGCAAGCGGCTTCGTTCTTCGCCTTCTGCCGTCCGGCGACAGCTGAACTCCGGCGGTCAGTTGCAGCTCTGCCCAACAGCGCGTTCTCAGTTCTGCGGGCAAGCACGCCCTCTTGCCTCGGCCCCGGGAGCAAAGTCCCGAGCGAGCACTCGACTCAGTGCAATGCACCCGGAAGGACGCTCTCGCTCGCCTTTCAAGGAGCGATTCCTAACAGCAGAAGCAGCAGAGGCACAAACTGCATGACGAGAAGGGACAACGTGGAACACGTCTCTGTCCTGGCACATTTTCGTGTGCCATGCTTCCCTCCGGGTCTTCGGGCCTTGCGAAGCCCCGTGTACCGCGAGCGCTGCTACTCGCAGCTGAGAAGGACCGTGGAGCTAGCGGCGAATTCGGAGAGCTCTTCGCTGCACTGCGCCGCTCGCAAGCGGCTTCGTTCTTCGCCTTCTGCCGTCCGGCGACAGCTGAACTCCGGCGGTCAGTTGCAGCTCTGCCCAACAGCGCGTTCTCAGTTCTGCGGGCAAGCACGCCCTCTTGCCTCGGCCCCGGGAGCAAAGTCCCGAGCGAGCACTCGACTCAGTGCAATGCACCCGGAAGGACGCTCTCGCTCGCCTTTCAAGGAGCGATTCCTAACAGCAGAAGCAGCAGAGGCACAAACTGCATGACGAGAAGGGACAACGTGGAACACGTCTCTGTCCTGGCACATTTTCGTGTGCCATGCTTCCCTCCGGGTCTTCGGGCCTTGCGAAGCCCCGTGTACCGCGAGCGCTGCTACTCGCAGCTGAGAAGGACCGTGGAGCTAGCGGCGAATTCGGAGAGCTCTTCGCTGCACTGCGCCGCTCGCAAGCGGCTTCGTTCTTCGCCTTCTGCCGTCCGGCGACAGCTGAACTCCGGCGGTCAGTTGCAGCTCTGCCCAACAGCGCGTTCTCAGTTCTGCGGGCAAGCACGCCCTCTTGCCTCGGCCCCGGGAGCAAAGTCCCGAGCGAGCACTCGACTCAGTGCAATGCACCCGGAAGGACGCTCTCGCTCGCCTTTCAAGGAGCGATTCCTAACAGCAGAAGCAGCAGAGGCACAAACTGCATGACGAGAAGGGACAACGTAGAACACGTCTCTGTCCTGGCACATTTTCGTGTGCCATGCTTCCCTCCGGGTCTTCGGGCCTTGCGAAGCCCCGTGTACCGCGAGCGCTGCTACTCGCAGCTGAGAAGGACCGTGGAGCTAGCGGCGAATTCGGAGAGCTCTTCGCTGCACTGCGCCGCTCGCAAGCGGCTTCGTTCTTCGCCTTCTGCCGTCCGGCGACAGCTGAACTCCGGCGGTCAGTTGCAGCTCTGCCCAACAGCGCGTTCTCAGTTCTGCGGGCAAGCACGCCCTCTTGCCTCGGCCCCGGGAGCAAAGTCCCGAGCGAGCACTCGACTCAGTGCAATGCACCCGGAAGGACGCTCTCGCTCGCCTTTCAAGGAGCGATTCCTAACAGCAGAAGCAGCAGAGGCACAAACTGCATGACGAGAAGGGACAACGTAGAACACGTCTCTGTCCTGGCACATTTTCGTGTGCCATGCTTCCCTCCGGGTCTTCGGGCCTTGCGAAGCCCCGTGTACCGCGAGCGCTGCTACTCGCAGCTGAGAAGGACCGTGGAGCTAGCGGCGAATTCGGAGAGCTCTTCGCTGCACTGCGCCGCTCGCAAGCGGCTTCGTTCTTCGCCTTCTGCCGTCCGGCGAGAGCTGAACTCCGGCGGTCAGTTGCAGCTCTGCCCAACAGCGCGTTCTCAGTTCTGCGGGCAAGCACGCCCTCTTGCCTCGGCCCCGGGAGCAAAGTCCCGAGCGAGCACTCGACTCAGTGCAATGCACCCGGAAGGACGCTCTCGCTCGCCTTTCAAGGAGCGATTCCTAACAGCAGAAGCAGCAGAGGCACAAACTGCATGACGAGAAGGGACAACGTAGAACACGTCTCTGTCCTGGCACATTTTCGTGTGCCATGCTTCCCTCCGGGTCTTCGGGCCTTGCGAAGCCCCGTGTACCGCGAGCGCTGCTACTCGCAGCTGAGAAGGACCGTGGAGCTAGCGGCGAATTCGGAGAGCTCTTCGCTGCACTGCGCCGCTCGCAAGCGGCTTCGTTCTTCGCCTTCTGCCGTCCGGCGAGAGCTGAACTCCGGCGGTCAGTTGCAGCTCTGCCCAACAGCGCGTTCTCAGTTCTGCGGGCAAGCACGCCCTCTTGCCTCGGCCCCGGGAGCAAAGTCCCGAGCGAGCACTCGACTCAGTGCAATGCACCCGGAAGGACGCTCTCGCTCGCCTTTCAAGGAGCGATTCCTAACAGCAGAAGCAGCAGAGGCACAAACTGCATGACGAGAAGGGACAACGTAGAACACGTCTCTGTCCTGGCACATTTTCGTGTGCCATGCTTCCCTCCGGGTCTTCGGGCCTTGCGAAGCCCCGTGTACCGCGAGCGCTGCTACTCGCAGCTGAGAAGGACCGTGGAGCTAGCGGCGAATTCGGAGAGCTCTTCGCTGCACTGCGCCGCTCGCAAGCGGCTTCGTTCTTCGCCTTCTGCCGTCCGGCGAGAGCTGAACTCCGGCGGTCAGTTGCAGCTCTGCCCAACAGCGCGTTCTCAGTTCTGCGGGCAAGCACGCCCTCTTGCCTCGGCCCCGGGAGCAAAGTCCCGAGCGAGCACTCGACTCAGTGCAATGCACCCGGAAGGACGCTCTCGCTCGCCTTTCAAGGAGCGATTCCTAACAGCAGAAGCAGCAGAGGCACAAACTGCATGACGAGAAGGGACAACGTAGAACACGTCTCTGTCCTGGCACATTTTCGTGTGCCATGCTTCCCTCCGGGTCTTCGGGCCTTGCGAAGCCCCGTGTACCGCGAGCGCTGCTACTCGCAGCTGAGAAGGACCGTGGAGCTAGCGGCGAATTCGGAGAGCTCTTCGCTGCACTGCGCCGCTCGCAAGCGGCTTCGTTCTTCGCCTTCTGCCGTCCGGCGAGAGCTGAACTCCGGCGGTCAGTTGCAGCTCTGCCCAACAGCGTGTTCTCAGTTCTGCGGGCAAGCACGCCCTCTTGCCTCGGCCCCGGGAGCAAAGTCCCGAGCGAGCACTCGACTCAGTGCAATGCACCCGGAAGGACGCTCTCGCTCGCCTTTCAAGGAGCGATTCCTAACAGCAGAAGCAGCAGAGGCACAAACTGCATGACGAGAAGGGACAACGTGGAACACGTCTCTGTCCTGGCACATTTGCGTGTGCGATGCTTCCCTCCGGGTCTTCGGGCCTTGCGAAGCTCCGTGTACCGCGAGCGCTGCTACTCGCAGCTGAGAAGGACCGTGGAGCTAGCGGCGAATTCGGAGAGCTCTTCGCTGCACTGCGCCGCTCGCAAGCGGCTTCGTTCTTCGCCTTCTGCCGTCCGGCGAGAGCTGAACTCCGGCGGTCAGTTGCAGCTCTGCCCAACAGCGTGTTCTCAGTTCTGCGGGCAAGCACGCCCTCTTGCCTCGGCCCCGGGAGCAAAGTCCCGAGCGAGCACTCGACTCAGTGCAATGCACCCGGAAGGACGCTCTCGCTCGCCTTTCAAGGAGCGATTCCTAACAGCAGAAGCAGCAGAGGCACAAACTGCATGACGAGAAGGGACAACGTGGAACACGTCTCTGTCCTGGCACATTTGCGTGTGCCATGCTTCCCTCCGGGTCTTCGGGCCTTGCGAAGCCCCGTGTACGGCGAGCGCTGCTACTCGCAGCTGAGAAGGACCGTGGAGCTAGCGGCGAATTCGGAGAGCTCTTCGCTGCACTGCGCCGCTCGCAAGCGGCTTCGTTCTTCGCCTTCTGCCGTCCGGCGAGAGCTGAACTCCGGCGGTCAGTTGCAGCTCTGCCCAACAGCGTGTTCTCAGTTCTGCGGGCAAGCACGCCCTCTTGCCTCGGCCCCGGGAGCAAAGTCCCGAGCGAGCACTCGACTCAGTGCAATGCACCCGGAAGGACGCTCTCGCTCGCCTTTCAAGGAGCGATTCCTAACAGCAGAAGCAGCAGAGGCACAAACTGCATGACGAGAAGGGACAACGTGGAACACGTCTCTGTCCTGGCACATTTTCGTGTGCCATGCTTCCCTCCGGGTCTTCGGGCCTTGCGAAGCCCCGTGTACGGCGAGCGCTGCTACTCGCAGCTGAGATAAGGACCGTGGAGCTAGCGGACGAATTCGGAGAGCTCTTCGCTGCACTGCGCCGCTCGCAAGCGGCTTCGTTCTTCGCCTTCTGCCGTCCGGCGAGAGCTGAACTCCGGCGGTCAGTTGCAGCTCTGCCAACAGCGTGTTCTCAGTTCTGCGGGCAAGCACGCCCTCTTGCCTCGGCCCCGGGAGCAAAGTCCCGAGCGAGCACTCGACTCAGTGCAATGCACCCGGAAGGACGCTCTCGCTCGCCTTTCAAGGAGCGATTCCTAACAGCAGAAGCAGCAGAGGCACAAACTGCATGACGAGAAGGGACAACGTGGAACACGTCTCTGTCCTGGCACATTTCGTGTGCCATGCTCCCTCCGGGTCTTCGGGCCTTGCGAAGCCCCGTGTACGGCGAGCGCTGCTACTCGCAGCTGAGAAGGACCGTGGAGCTAGCGGCGAATTCGGAGAGCTCTTCGCTGCACTGCGCCGCTCGCAAGCGGCTTCGTTCTTCGCCTTCTGCCGTCCGGCGAGAGCTGAACTCCGGCGGTCAGTTGCAGCTCTGCCCAACAGCGTGTTCTCAGTTCTGCGGGCAAGCACGCCCTCTTGCCTCGGCCCCGGGAGCAAAGTCCCGAGCGAGCACTCGACTCAGTGCAATGCACCCGGAAGGACGCTCTCGCTCGCCTTTCAAGGAGCGATTCCTAACAGCAGAAGCAGCAGAGGCACAAACTGCATGACGAGAAGGGACAACGTGGAACACGTCTCTGTCCTGGCACATTTTCGTGTGCCATGCTTCCCTCCGGGTCTTCGGGCCTTGCGAAGCCCCGTGTACGGCGAGCGCTGCTACTCGCAGCTGAGAAGGACCGTGGAGCTAGCGGCGAATTCGGAGAGCTCTTCGCTGCACTGCGCCGCTCGCAAGCGGCTTCGTTCTTCGCCTTCTGCCGTCCGGCGAGAGCTGAACTCCGGCGGTCAGTTGCAGCTCTGCCCAACAGCGTGTTCTCAGTTCTGCGGGCAAGCACGCCCTCTTGCCTCGGCCCCGGGAGCAAAGTCCCGAGCGAGCACTCGACTCAGTGCAATGCACCCGGAAGGACGCTCTCGCTCGCCTTTCAAGGAGCGATTCCTAACAGCAGAAGCAGCAGAGGCACAAACTGCATGACGAGAAGGGACAACGTGGAACACGTCTCTGTCCTGGCACATTTTCGTGTGCCATGCTTCCCTCCGGGTCTTCGGGCCTTGCGAAGCCCCGTGTACGGCGAGCGCTGCTACTCGCAGCTGAGAAGGACCGTGGAGCTAGCGGCGAATTCGGAGAGCTCTTCGCTGCACTGCGCCGCTCGCAAGCGGCTTCGTTCTTCGCCTTCTGCCGTCCGGCGAGAGCTGAACTCCGGCGGTCAGTTGCAGCTCTGCCCAACAGCGTGTTCTCAGTTCTGCGGGCAAGCACGCCCTCTTGCCTCGGCCCCGGGAGCAAAGTCCCGAGCGAGCACTCGACTCAGTGCAATGCACCCGGAAGGACGCTCTCGCTCGCCTTTCAAGGAGCGATTCCTAACAGCAGAAGCAGCAGAGGCACAAACTGCATGACGAGAAGGGACAACGTGGAACACGTCTCTGTCCTGGCACATTTTCGTGTGCCATGCTTCCCTCCGGGTCTTCGGGCCTTGCGAAGCCCCGTGTACGGCGAGCGCTGCTACTCGCAGCTGAGAAGGACCGTGGAGCTAGCGGCGAATTCGGAGAGCTCTTCGCTGCACTGCGCCGCTCGCAAGCGGCTTCGTTCTTCGCCTTCTGCCGTCCGGCGAGAGCTGAACTCCGGCGGTCAGTTGCAGCTCTGCCCAACAGCGTGTTCTCAGTTCTGCGGGCAAGCACGCCCTCTTGCCTCGGCCCCGGGAGCAAAGTCCCGAGCGAGCACTCGACTCAGTGCAATGCACCCGGAAGGACGCTCTCGCTCGCCTTTCAAGGAGCGATTCCTAACAGCAGAAGCAGCAGAGGCACAAACTGCATGACGAGAAGGGACAACGTGGAACACGTCTCTGTCCTGGCACATTTGCGTGTGCCATGCTTCCCTCCGGGTCTTCGGGCCTTGCGAAGCCCCGTGTACGGCGAGCGCTGCTACTCGCAGCTGAGAAGGACCGTGGAGCTAGCGGCGAATTCGGAGAGCTCTTCGCTGCACTGCGCCGCTCGCAAGCGGCTTCGTTCTTCGCCTTCTGCCGTCCGGCGAGAGCTGAACTCCGGCGGTCAGTTGCAGCTCTGCCCAACAGCGTGTTCTCAGTTCTGCGGGCAAGCACGCCCTCTTGCCTCGGCCCCGGGAGCAAAGTCCCGAGCGAGCACTCGACTCAGTGCAATGCACCCGAAGGACGCTCTCGCTCGCCTTTCAAGGAGCGATTCCTAACAGCAGAAGCAGCAGAGGCACAAACTGCATGACGAGAAGGGACAACGTGGAACACGTCTCTGTCCTGGCACATTTTCGTGTGCCATGCTTCCCTCCGGGTCTTCGGGCCTTGCGAAGCCCCGTGTACGGCGAGCGCTGCTACTCGCAGCTGAGAAGGACCGTGGAGCTAGCGGCGAATTCGGAGAGCTCTTCGCTGCACTGCGCCGCTCGCAAGCGGCTTCGTTCTTCGCCTTCTGCCGTCCGGCGAGAGCTGAACTCCGGCGGTCAGTTGCAGCTCTGCCCAACAGCGTGTTCTCAGTTCTGCGGGCAAGCACGCCCTCTTGCCTCGGCCCCGGGAGCAAAGTCCCGAGCGAGCACTCGACTCAGTGCAATGCACCCGGAAGGACGCTCTCGCTCGCCTTTCAAGGAGCGATTCCTAACAGCAGAAGCAGCAGAGGCACAAACTGCATGACGAGAAGGGACAACGTGGAACACGTCTCTGTCCTGGCACATTTTCGTGTGCCATGCTTCCCTCCGGGTCTTCGGGCCTTGCGAAGCCCCGTGTACGGCGAGCGCTGCTACTCGCAGCTGAGAAGGACCGTGGAGCTAGCGGCGAATTCGGAGAGCTCTTCGCTGCACTGCGCCGCTCGCAAGCGGCTTCGTTCTTCGCCTTCTGCCGTCCGGCGAGAGCTGAACTCCGGCGGTCAGTTGCAGCTCTGCCCAACAGCGTGTTCTCAGTTCTGCGGGCAAGCACGCCCTCTTGCCTCGGCCCCGGGAGCAAAGTCCCGAGCGAGCACTCGACTCAGTGCAATTGCACCCGGAAGGACGCTCTCGCTCGCCTTTCAAGGAGCGATTCCTAACAGCAGAAGCAGCAGAGGCACAAACTGCATGACGAGAAGGGACAACGTGGAACACGTCTCTGTCCTGGCACATTTTCGTGTGCCATGCTTCCCTCCGGGTCTTCGGGCCTTGCGAAGCCCCGTGTACGGCGAGCGCTGCTACTCGCAGCTGAGAAGGACCGTGGAGCTAGCGGCGAATTCGGAGAGCTCTTCGCTGCACTGCGCCGCTCGCAAGCGGCTTCGTTCTTCGCCTTCTGCCGTCCGGCGAGAGCTGAACTCCGGCGGTCAGTTGCAGCTCTGCCCAACAGCGTGTTCTCAGTTCTGCGGGCAAGCACGCCCTCTTGCCTCGGCCCCGGGAGCAAAGTCCCGAGCGAGCACTCGACTCAGTGCAATGCACCCGGAAGGACGCTCTCGCTCGCCTTTCAAGGAGCGATTCCTAACAGCAGAAGCAGCAGAGGCACAAACTGCATGACGAGAAGGGACAACGTGGAACACGTCTCTGTCCTGGCACATTTTCGTGTGCCATGCTTCCCTCCGGGTCTTCGGGCCTTGCGAAGCCCCGTGTACGGCGAGCGCTGCTACTCGCAGCTGAGAAGGACCGTGGAGCTAGCGGCGAATTCGGAGAGCTCTTCGCTGCACTGCGCCGCTCGCAAGCGGCTTCGTTCTTCGCCTTCTGCCGTCCGGCGAGAGCTGAACTCCGGCGGTCAGTTGCAGCTCTGCCCAACAGCGTGTTCTCAGTTCTGCGGGCAAGCACGCCCTCTTGCCTCGGCCCCGGGAGCAAAGTCCCGAGCGGAGCACTCGACTCAGTGCAATGCACCCGGAAGGACGCTCTCGCTCGCCTTTCAAGGAGCGATTCCTAACAGCAGAAGCAGCAGAGGCACAAACTGCATGACGAGAAGGGACAACGTGAACACGTCTCTGTCCTGGCACATTTTCGTGTGCCATGCTTCCCTCCGGGTCTTCGGGCCTTGCGAAGCCCCGTGTACGGCGAGCGCTGCTACTCGCAGCTGAGAAGGACCGTGGAGCTAGCGGCGAATTCGGAGAGCTCTTCGCTGCACTGCGCCGCTCGCAAGCGGCTTCGTTCTTCGCCTTCTGCCGTCCGGCGAGAGCTGAACTCCGGCGGTCAGTTGCAGCTCTGCCCAACAGCGTGTTCTCAGTTCTGCGGGCAAGCACGCCCTCTTGCCTCGGCCCCGGGAGCAAAGTCCCGAGCGAGCACTCGACTCAGTGCAATGCACCCGGAAGGACGCTCTCGCTCGCCTTTCAAGGAGCGATTCCTAACAGCAGAAGCAGCAGAGGCACAAACTGCATGACGAGAAGGGACAACGTGGAACACGTCTCTGTCCTGGCACATTTTCGTGTGGCCATGCTTCCCTCCGGGTCTTCGGGCCTTGCGAAGCCCCGTGTACGGCGAGCGCTGCTACTCGCAGCTGAGAAGGACCGTGGAGCTAGCGGCGAATTCGGAGAGCTCTTCGCTGCACTGCGCCGCTCGCAAGCGGCTTCGTTCTTCGCCTTCTGCCGTCCGGCGAGAGCTGAACTCCGGCGGTCAGTTGCAGCTCTGCCCAACAGCGTGTTCTCAGTTCTGCGGGCAAGCACGCCCTCTTGCCTCGGCCCCGGGAGCAAAGTCCCGAGCGAGCACTCGACTCAGTGCAATGCACCCGGAAGGACGCTCTCGCTCGCCTTTCAAGGAGCGATTCCTAACAGCAGAAGCAGCAGAGGCACAAACTGCATGACGAGAAGGACAACGTGGAACACGTCTCTGTCCTGGCACATTTTCGTGTGCCATGCTTCCCTCCGGGTCTTCGGGCCTTGCGAAGCCCCGTGTACGGCGAGCGCTGCTACTCGCAGCTGAGAAGGACCGTGGAGCTAGCGGCGAATTCGGAGAGCTCTTCGCTGCACTGCGCCGCTCGCAAGCGGCTTCGTTCTTCGCCTTCTGCCGTCCGGCGAGAGCTGAACTCCGGCGGTCAGTTGCAGCTCTGCCCAACAGCGTGTTCTCAGTTCTGCGGGCAAGCACGCCCTCTTGCCTCGGCCCCGGGAGCAAAGTCCCGAGCGAGCACTCGACTCAGTGCAATGCACCCGGAAGGACGCTCTCGCTCGCCTTTCAAGGAGCGATTCCTAACAGCAGAAGCAGCAGAGGCACAAACTGCATGACGAGAAGGGACAACGTGGAACACGTCTCTGTCCTGGCACATTTTCGTGTGCCATGCTTCCCTCCGGGTCTTCGGGCCTTGCGAAGCCCCGTGTACGGCGAGCGCTGCTACTCGCAGCTGAGAAGGACCGTGGAGCTAGCGGCGAATTCGGAGAGCTCTTCGCTGCACTGCGCCGCTCGCAAGCGGCTTCGTTCTTCGCCTTCTGCCGTCCGGCGAGAGCTGAACTCCGGCGGTCAGTTGCAGCTCTGCCCAACAGCGTGTTCTCAGTTCTGCGGGCAAGCACGCCCTCTTGCCTCGGCCCCGGGAGCAAAGTCCCGAGCGAGCACTCGACTCAGTGCAATGCACCCGGAAGGACGCTCTCGCTCGCCTTTCAAGGAGCGATTCCTAACAGCAGAAGCAGCAGAGGCACAAACTGCATGACGAGAAGGGACAACGTGGAACACGTCTCTGTCCTGGCACATTTTCGTGTGCCATGCTTCCCTCCGGGTCTTCGGGCCTTGCGAAGCCCCGTGTACGGCGAGCGCTGCTACTCGCAGCTGAGAAGGACCGTGGAGCTAGCGGCGAATTCGGAGAGCTCTTCGCTGCACTGCGCCGCTCGCAAGCGGCTTCGTTCTTCGCCTTCTGCCGTCCGGCGAGAGCTGAACTCCGGCGGTCAGTTGCAGCTCTGCCCAACAGCGTGTTCTCAGTTCTGCGGGCAAGCACGCCCTCTTGCCTCGGCCCCGGGAGCAAAGTCCCGAGCGAGCACTCGACTCAGTGCAATGCACCCGGAAGGACGCTCTCGCTCGCCTTTCAAGGAGCGATTCCTAACAGCAGAAGCAGCAGAGGCACAAACTGCATGACGAGAAGGGACAACGTGGAACACGTCTCTGTCCTGGCACATTTTCGTGTGCCATGCTTCCCTCCGGGTCTTCGGGCCTTGCGAAGCCCCGTGTACGGCGAGCGCTGCTACTCGCAGCTGAGAAGGACCGTGGAGCTAGCGGCGAATTCGGAGAGCTCTTCGCTGCACTGCGCCGCTCGCAAGCGGCTTCGTTCTTCGCCTTCTGCCGTCCGGCGAGAGCTGAACTCCGGCGGTCAGTTGCAGCTCTGCCCAACAGCGCGTTCTCAGTTCTGCGGGCAAGCACGCCCTCTTGCCTCGGCCCCGGGAGCAAAGTCCCGAGCGAGCACTCGACTCAGTGCAATGCACCCGGAAGGACGCTCTCGCTCGCCTTTCAAGGAGCGATTCCTAACAGCAGAAGCAGCAGAGGCACAAACTGCATGACGAGAAGGGACAACGTGGAACACGTCTCTGTCCTGGCACATTTTCGTGTGCCATGCTTCCCTCCGGGTCTTCGGGCCTTGCGAAGCCCCGTGTACGGCGAGCGCTGCTACTCGCAGCTGAGAAGGACCGTGGAGCTAGCGGCGAATTCGGAGAGCTCTTCGCTGCACTGCGCCGCTCGCAAGCGGCTTCGTTCTTCGCCTTCTGCCGTCCGGCGAGAGCTGAACTCCGGCGGTCAGTTGCAGCTCTGCCCAACAGCGCGTTCTCAGTTCTGCGGGCAAGCACGCGCCCTCTTGCCTCGGCCCCGGGAGCAAAGTCCCGAGCGAGCACTCGACTCAGTGCAATGCACCCGGAAGGACGCTCTCGCTCGCCTTTCAAGGAGCGATTCCTAACAGCAGAAGCAGCAGAGGCACAAACTGCATGACGAGAAGGGACAACGTGGAACACGTCTCTGTCCTGGCACATTTGCGTGTGCCATGCTTCCCTCCGGGTCTTCGGGCCTTGCGAAGCCCCGTGTACGGCGAGCGCTGCTACTCGCAGCTGAGAAGGACCGTGGAGCTAGCGGCGAATTCGGAGAGCTCTTCGCTGCACTGCGCCGCTCGCAAGCGGCTTCGTTCTTCGCCTTCTGCCGTCCGGCGAGAGCTGAACTCGCGGCGGTCAGTTGCAGCTCTGCCCAACAGCGCGTTCTCAGTTCTGCGGGCAAGCACGCCCTCTTGCCTCGGCCCCGGGAGCAAAGTCCCGAGCGAGCACTCGACTCAGTGCAATGCACCCGGAAGGACGCTCTCGCTCGCCTTTCAAGGAGCGATTCCTAACAGCAGAAGCAGCAGAGGCACAAACTGCATGACGAGAAGGGACAACGTGGAACACGTCTCTGTCCTGGCACATTTGCGTGTGCCATGCTTCCCTCCGGGTCTTCGGGCCTTGCGAAGCCCCGTGTACTGCGAGCGCTGCTACTCGCAGCTGAGAAGGACCGTGGAGCTAGCGGCGAATTCGGAGAGCTCTTCGCTGCACTGCGCCGCTCGCAAGCGGCTTCGTTCTTCGCCTTCTGCCGTCCGGCGAGAGCTGAACTCCGGCGGTCAGTTGCAGCTCTGCCCAACAGCGCGTTCTCAGTTCTGCGGGCAAGCACGCCCTCTTGCCTCGGCCCCGGGAGCAAAGTCCCGAGCGAGCACTCGACTCAGTGCAATGCACCCGGAAGGACGCTCTCGCTCGCCTTTCAAGGAGCGATTCCTAACAGCAGAAGCAGCAGAGGCACAAACTGCATGACGAGAAGGGACAACGTAGAACACGTCTCTGTCCTGGCACATTTTCGTGTGCCATGCTTCCCTCCGGGTCTTCGGGCCTTGCGAAGCTCCGTGTACTGCGAGCGCTGCTACTCGCAGCTGAGAAGGACCGTGGAGCTAGCGGCGAATTCGGAGAGCTCTTCGCTGCACTGCGCCGCTCGCAAGCGGCTTCGTTCTTCGCCTTCTGCCGTCCGGCGACAGCTGAACTCCGGCGGTCAGTTGCAGCTCTGCCCAACAGCGCGTTCTCAGTTCTGCGGGCAAGCACGCCCTCTTGCCTCGGCCCCGGGAGCAAAGTCCCGAGCGAGCACTCGACTCAGTGCAATGCACCCGGAAGGACGCTCTCGCTCGCCTTTCAAGGAGCGATTCCTAACAGCAGAAGCAGCAGAGGCACAAACTGCATGACGAGAAGGGACAACGTGGAACACGTCTCTGTCCTGGCACATTTTCGTGTGCCATGCTTCCCTCCGGGTCTTCGGGCCTTGCGAAGCTCCGTGTACGGCGAGCGCTGCTACTCGCAGCTGAGAAGGACCGTGGAGCTAGCGGCGAATTCGGAGAGCTCTTCGCTGCACTGCGCCGCTCGCAAGCGGCTTCGTTCTTCGCCTTCTGCCGTCCGGCGACAGCTGAACTCCGGCGGTCAGTTGCAGCTCTGCCCAACAGCGCGTTCTCAGTTCTGCGGGCAAGCACGCCCTCTTGCCTCGGCCCCGGGAGCAAAGTCCCGAGCGAGCACTCGACTCAGTGCAATGCACCCGGAAGGACGCTCTCGCTCGCCTTTCAAGGAGCGATTCCTAACAGCAGAAGCAGCAGAGACACAAACTGCATGACGAGAAGGGACAACGTGGAACACGTCTCTGTCCTGGCACATTTTCGTGTGCCATGCTTCCCTCCGGGTCTTCGGGCCTTGCGAAGCTCCGTGTACTGCGAGCGCTGCTACTCGCAGCTGAGAAGGACCGTGGAGCTAGCGGCGAATTCGGAGAGCTCTTCGCTGCACTGCGCCGCTCGCAAGCGGCTTCGTTCTTCGCCTTCTGCCGTCCGGCGACAGCTGAACTCCGGCGGTCAGTTGCAGCTCTGCCCAACAGCGCGTTCTCAGTTCTGCGGGCAAGCACGCCCTCTTGCCTCGGCCCCGGGAGCAAAGTCCCGAGCGAGCACTCGACTCAGTGCAATGCACCCGGAAGGACGCTCTCGCTCGCCTTTCAAGGAGCGATTCCTAACAGCAGAAGCAGCAGAGGCACAAACTGCATGACGAGAAGGGACAACGTGGAACACGTCTCTGTCCTGGCACATTTTCGTGTGCCATGCTTCCCTCCGGGTCTTCGGGCCTTGCGAAGCTCCGTGTACTGCGAGCGCTGCTACTCGCAGCTGAGAAGGACCGTGGAGCTAGCGGCGAATTCGGAGAGCTCTTCGCTGCACTGCGCCGCTCGCAAGCGGCTTCGTTCTTCGCCTTCTGCCGTCCGGCGACAGCTGAACTCCGGCGGTCAGTTGCAGCTCTGCCCAACAGCGCGTTCTCAGTTCTGCGGGCAAGCACGCCCTCTTGCCTCGGCCCCGGGAGCAAAGTCCCGAGCGAGCACTCGACTCAGTGCAATGCACCCGGAAGGACGCTCTCGCTCGCCTTTCAAGGAGCGATTCCTAACAGCAGAAGCAGCAGAGGCACAAACTGCATGACGAGAAGGGACAACGTGGAACACGTCTCTGTCCTGGCACATTTTCGTGTGCCATGCTTCCCTCCGGGTCTTCGGGCCTTGCGAAGCCCCGTGTACCGCGAGCGCTGCTACTCGCAGCTGAGAAGGACCGTGGAGCTAGCGGCGAATTCGGAGAGCTCTTCGCTGCACTGCGCCGCTCGCAAGCGGCTTCGTTCTTCGCCTTCTGCCGTCCGGCGACAGCTGAACTCCGGCGGTCAGTTGCAGCTCTGCCCAACAGCGCGTTCTCAGTTCTGCGGGCAAGCACGCCCTCTTGCCTCGGCCCCGGGAGCAAAGTCCCGAGCGAGCACTCGACTCAGTGCAATGCACCCGGAAGGACGCTCTCGCTCGCCTTTCAAGGAGCGATTCCTAACAGCAGAAGCAGCAGAGGCACAAACTGCATGACGAGAAGGGACAACGTGGAACACGTCTCTGTCCTGGCACATTTTCGTGTGCCATGCTTCCCTCCGGGTCTTCGGGCCTTGCGAAGCCCCGTGTACCGCGAGCGCTGCTACTCGCAGCTGAGAAGGACCGTGGAGCTAGCGGCGAATTCGGAGAGCTCTTCGCTGCACTGCGCCGCTCGCAAGCGGCTTCGTTCTTCGCCTTCTGCCGTCCGGCGACAGCTGAACTCCGGCGGTCAGTTGCAGCTCTGCCCAACAGCGCGTTCTCAGTTCTGCGGGCAAGCACGCCCTCTTGCCTCGGCCCCGGGAGCAAAGTCCCGAGCGAGCACTCGACTCAGTGCAATGCACCCGGAAGGACGCTCTCGCTCGCCTTTCAAGGAGCGATTCCTAACAGCAGAAGCAGCAGAGGCACAAACTGCATGACGAGAAGGGACAACGTGGAACACGTCTCTGTCCTGGCACATTTTCGTGTGCCATGCTTCCCTCCGGGTCTTCGGGCCTTGCGAAGCCCCGTGTACCGCGAGCGCTGCTACTCGCAGCTGAGAAGGACCGTGGAGCTAGCGGCGAATTCGGAGAGCTCTTCGCTGCACTGCGCCGCTCGCAAGCGGCTTCGTTCTTCGCCTTCTGCCGTCCGGCGACAGCTGAACTCCGGCGGTCAGTTGCAGCTCTGCCCAACAGCGCGTTCTCAGTTCTGCGGGCAAGCACGCCCTCTTGCCTCGGCCCCGGGAGCAAAGTCCCGAGCGAGCACTCGACTCAGTGCAATGCACCCGGAAGGACGCTCTCGCTCGCCTTTCAAGGAGCGATTCCTAACAGCAGAAGCAGCAGAGGCACAAACTGCATGACGAGAAGGGACAACGTGGAACACGTCTCTGTCCTGGCACATTTTCGTGTGCCATGCTTCCCTCCGGGTCTTCGGGCCTTGCGAAGCCCCGTGTACCGCGAGCGCTGCTACTCGCAGCTGAGAAGGACCGTGGAGCTAGCGGCGAATTCGGAGAGCTCTTCGCTGCACTGCGCCGCTCGCAAGCGGCTTCGTTCTTCGCCTTCTGCCGTCCGGCGACAGCTGAACTCCGGCGGTCAGTTGCAGCTCTGCCCAACAGCGCGTTCTCAGTTCTGCGGGCAAGCACGCCCTCTTGCCTCGGCCCCGGGAGCAAAGTCCCGAGCGAGCACTCGACTCAGTGCAATGCACCCGGAAGGACGCTCTCGCTCGCCTTTCAAGGAGCGATTCCTAACAGCAGAAGCAGCAGAGGCACAAACTGCATGACGAGAAGGGACAACGTGGAACACGTCTCTGTCCTGGCACATTTTCGTGTGCCATGCTTCCCTCCGGGTCTTCGGGCCTTGCGAAGCCCCGTGTACCGCGAGCGCTGCTACTCGCAGCTGAGAAGGACCGTGGAGCTAGCGGCGAATTCGGAGAGCTCTTCGCTGCACTGCGCCGCTCGCAAGCGGCTTCGTTCTTCGCCTTCTGCCGTCCGGCGACAGCTGAACTCCGGCGGTCAGTTGCAGCTCTGCCCAACAGCGCGTTCTCAGTTCTGCGGGCAAGCACGCCCTCTTGCCTCGGCCCCGGGAGCAAAGTCCCGAGCGAGCACTCGACTCAGTGCAATGCACCCGGAAGGACGCTCTCGCTCGCCTTTCAAGGAGCGATTCCTAACAGCAGAAGCAGCAGAGGCACAAACTGCATGACGAGAAGGGACAACGTGGAACACGTCTCTGTCCTGGCACATTTGCGTGTGCCATGCTTCCCTCCGGGTCTTCGGGCCTTGCGAAGCCCCGTGTACCGCGAGCGCTGCTACTCGCAGCTGAGAAGGACCGTGGAGCTAGCGGCGAATTCGGAGAGCTCTTCGCTGCACTGCGCCGCTCGCAAGCGGCTTCGTTCTTCGCCTTCTGCCGTCCGGCGAGAGCTGAACTCCGGCGGTCAGTTGCAGCTCTGCCCAACAGCGCGTTCTCAGTTCTGCGGGCAAGCACGCCCTCTTGCCTCGGCCCCGGGAGCAAAGTCCCGAGCGAGCACTCGACTCAGTGCAATGCACCCGGAAGGACGCTCTCGCTCGCCTTTCAAGGAGCGATTCCTAACAGCAGAAGCAGCAGAGGCACAAACTGCATGACGAGAAGGGACAACGTAGAACACGTCTCTGTCCTGGCACATTTGCGTGTGCCATGCTTCCCCTCCGGGTCTTCGGGCCTTGCGAAGCCCCGTGTACCGCGAGCGCTGCTACTCGCAGCTGAGAAGGACCGTGGAGCTAGCGGCGAATTCGGAGAGCTCTTCGCTGCACTGCGCCGCTCGCAAGCGGCTTCGTTCTTCGCCTTCTGCCGTCCGGCGAGAGCTGAACTCCGGCGGTCAGTTGCAGCTCTGCCCAACAGCGCGTTCTCAGTTCTGCGGGCAAGCACGCCCTCTTGCCTCGGCCCCGGGAGCAAAGTCCCGAGCGAGCACTCGACTCAGTGCAATGCACCCGGAAGGACGCTCTCGCTCGCCTTTCAAGGAGCGATTCCTAACAGCAGAAGCAGCAGAGGCACAAACTGCATGACGAGAAGGGACAACGTAGAACACGTCTCTGTCCTGGCACATTTTCGTGTGCCATGCTTCCCTCCGGGTCTTCGGGCCTTGCGAAGCCCCGTGTACCGCGAGCGCTGCTACTCGCAGCTGAGAAGGACCGTGGAGCTAGCGGCGAATTCGGAGAGCTCTTCGCTGCACTGCGCCGCTCGCAAGCGGCTTCGTTCTTCGCCTTCTGCCGTCCGGCGAGAGCTGAACTCCGGCGGTCAGTTGCAGCTCTGCCCAACAGCGCGTTCTCAGTTCTGCGGGCAAGCACGCCCTCTTGCCTCGGCCCCGGAGCAAAGTCCCGAGCGAGCACTCGACTCAGTGCAATGCACCCGGAAGGACGCTCTCGCTCGCCTTTCAAGGAGCGATTCCTAACAGCAGAAGCAGCAGAGGCACAAACTGCATGACGAGAAGGGACAACGTAGAACACGTCTCTGTCCTGGCACATTTTCGTGTGCCATGCTTCCCTCCGGGTCTTCGGGCCTTGCGAAGCCCCGTGTACCGCGAGCGCTGCTACTCGCAGCTGAGAAGGACCGTGGAGCTAGCGGCGAATTCGGAGAGCTCTTCGCTGCACTGCGCCGCTCGCAAGCGGCTTCGTTCTTCGCCTTCTGCCGTCCGGCGAGAGCTGAACTCCGGCGGTCAGTTGCAGCTCTGCCCAACAGCGCGTTCTCAGTTCTGCGGGCAAGCACGCCCTCTTGCCTCGGCCCCGGGAGCAAAGTCCCGAGCGAGCACTCGACTCAGTGCAATGCACCCGGAAGGACGCTCTCGCTCGCCTTTCAAGGAGCGATTCCTAACAGCAGAAGCAGCAGAGGCACAAACTGCATGACGAGAAGGGACAACGTAGAACACGTCTCTGTCCTGGCACATTTTCGTGTGCCATGCTTCCCTCCGGGTCTTCGGGCCTTGCGAAGCCCCGTGTACCGCGAGCGCTGCTACTCGCAGCTGAGAAGGACCGTGGAGCTAGCGGCGAATTCGGAGAGCTCTTCGCTGCACTGCGCCGCTCGCAAGCGGCTTCGTTCTTCGCCTTCTGCCGTCCGGCGAGAGCTGAACTCCGGCGGTCAGTTGCAGCTCTGCCCAACAGCGCGTTCTCAGTTCTGCGGGCAAGCACGCCCTCTTGCCTCGGCCCCGGGAGCAAAGTCCCGAGCGAGCACTCGACTCAGTGCAATGCACCCGGAAGGACGCTCTCGCTCGCCTTTCAAGGAGCGATTCCTAACAGCAGAAGCAGCAGAGGCACAAACTGCATGACGAGAAGGGACAACGTAGAACACGTCTCTGTCCTGGCACATTTTCGTGTGCCATGCTTCCCTCCGGGTCTTCGGGCCTTGCGAAGCCCCGTGTACCGCGAGCGCTGCTACTCGCAGCTGAGAAGGACCGTGGAGCTAGCGGCGAATTCGGAGAGCTCTTCGCTGCACTGCGCCGCTCGCAAGCGGCTTCGTTCTTCGCCTTCTGCCGTCCGGCGACAGCTGAACTCCGGCGGTCAGTTGCAGCTCTGCCCAACAGCGCGTTCTCAGTTCTGCGGGCAAGCACGCCCTCTTGCCTCGGCCCCGGGAGCAAAGTCCCGAGCGAGCACTCGACTCAGTGCAATGCACCCGGAAGGACGCTCTCGCTCGCCTTTCAAGGAGCGATTCCTAACAGCAGAAGCAGCAGAGGCACAAACTGCATGACGAGAAGGGACAACGTAGAACACGTCTCTGTCCTGGCACATTTTCGTGTGCCATGCTTCCCTCCGGGTCTTCGGGCCTTGCGAAGCCCCGTGTACCGCGAGCGCTGCTACTCGCAGCTGAGAAGGACCGTGGAGCTAGCGGCGAATTCGGAGAGCTCTTCGCTGCACTGCGCCGCTCGCAAGCGGCTTCGTTCTTCGCCTTCTGCCGTCCGGCGACAGCTGAACTCCGGCGGTCAGTTGCAGCTCTGCCCAACAGCGCGTTCTCAGTTCTGCGGGCAAGCACGCCCTCTTGCCTCGGCCCCGGGAGCAAAGTCCCGAGCGAGCACTCGACTCAGTGCAATGCACCCGGAAGGACGCTCTCGCTCGCCTTTCAAGGAGCGATTCCTAACAGCAGAAGCAGCAGAGGCACAAACTGCATGACGAGAAGGGACAACGTAGAACACGTCTCTGTCCTGGCACATTTTCGTGTGCCATGCTTCCCTCCGGGTCTTCGGGCCTTGCGAAGCCCCGTGTACCGCGAGCGCTGCTACTCGCAGCTGAGAAGGACCGTGGAGCTAGCGGCGAATTCGGAGAGCTCTTCGCTGCACTGCGCCGCTCGCAAGCGGCTTCGTTCTTCGCCTTCTGCCGTCCGGCGACAGCTGAACTCCGGCGGTCAGTTGCAGCTCTGCCCAACAGCGCGTTCTCAGTTCTGCGGGCAAGCACGCCCTCTTGCCTCGGCCCCGGGAGCAAAGTCCCGAGCGAGCACTCGACTCAGTGCAATGCACCCGGAAGGACGCTCTCGCTCGCCTTTCAAGGAGCGATTCCTAACAGCAGAAGCAGCAGAGGCACAAACTGCATGACGAGAAGGGACAACGTAGAACACGTCTCTGTCCTGGCACATTTTCGTGTGCCATGCTTCCCTCCGGGTCTTCGGGCCTTGCGAAGCCCCGTGTACCGCGAGCGCTGCTACTCGCAGCTGAGAAGGACCGTGGAGCTAGCGGCGAATTCGGAGAGCTCTTCGCTGCACTGCGCCGCTCGCAAGCGGCTTCGTTCTTCGCCTTCTGCCGTCCGGCGACAGCTGAACTCCGGCGGTCAGTTGCAGCTCTGCCCAACAGCGCGTTCTCAGTTCTGCGGGCAAGCACGCCCTCTTGCCTCGGCCCCGGGAGCAAAGTCCCGAGCGAGCACTCGACTCAGTGCAATGCACCCGGAAGGACGCTCTCGCTCGCCTTTCAAGGAGCGATTCCTAACAGCAGAAGCAGCAGAGGCACAAACTGCATGACGAGAAGGGACAACGTAGAACACGTCTCTGTCCTGGCACATTTTCGTGTGCCATGCTTCCCTCCGGGTCTTCGGGCCTTGCGAAGCCCCGTGTACCGCGAGCGCTGCTACTCGCAGCTGAGAAGGACCGTGGAGCTAGCGGCGAATTCGGAGAGCTCTTCGCTGCACTGCGCCGCTCGCAAGCGGCTTCGTTCTTCGCCTTCTGCCGTCCGGCGACAGCTGAACTCCGGCGGTCAGTTGCAGCTCTGCCCAACAGCGCGTTCTCAGTTCTGCGGGCAAGCACGCCCTCTTGCCTCGGCCCCGGGAGCAAAGTCCCGAGCGAGCACTCGACTCAGTGCAATGCACCCGGAAGGACGCTCTCGCTCGCCTTTCAAGGAGCGATTCCTAACAGCAGAAGCAGCAGAGGCACAAACTGCATGACGAGAAGGGACAACGTAGAACACGTCTCTGTCCTGGCACATTTTCGTGTGCCATGCTTCCCTCCGGGTCTTCGGGCCTTGCGAAGCCCCGTGTACCGCGAGCGCTGCTACTCGCAGCTGAGAAGGACCGTGGAGCTAGCGGCGAATTCGGAGAGCTCTTCGCTGCACTGCGCCGCTCGCAAGCGGCTTCGTTCTTCGCCTTCTGCCGTCCGGCGACAGCTGAACTCCGGCGGTCAGTTGCAGCTCTGCCCAACAGCGCGTTCTCAGTTCTGCGGGCAAGCACGCCCTCTTGCCTCGGCCCCGGGAGCAAAGTCCCGAGCGAGCACTCGACTCAGTGCAATGCACCCGGAAGGACGCTCTCGCTCGCCTTTCAAGGAGCGATTCCTAACAGCAGAAGCAGCAGAGGCACAAACTGCATGACGAGAAGGGACAACGTAGAACACGTCTCTGTCCTGGCACATTTTCGTGTGCCATGCTTCCCTCCGGGTCTTCGGGCCTTGCGAAGCCCCGTGTACCGCGAGCGCTGCTACTCGCAGCTGAGAAGGACCGTGGAGCTAGCGGCGAATTCGGAGAGCTCTTCGCTGCACTGCGCCGCTCGCAAGCGGCTTCGTTCTTCGCCTTCTGCCGTCCGGCGACAGCTGAACTCCGGCGGTCAGTTGCAGCTCTGCCCAACAGCGCGTTCTCAGTTCTGCGGGCAAGCACGCCCTCTTGCCTCGGCCCCGGGAGCAAAGTCCCGAGCGAGCACTCGACTCAGTGCAATGCACCCGGAAGGACGCTCTCGCTCGCCTTTCAAGGAGCGATTCCTAACAGCAGAAGCAGCAGAGGCACAAACTGCATGACGAGAAGGGACAACGTAGAACACGTCTCTGTCCTGGCACATTTTCGTGTGCCATGCTTCCCTCCGGGTCTTCGGGCCTTGCGAAGCCCCGTGTACCGCGAGCGCTGCTACTCGCAGCTGAGAAGGACCGTGGAGCTAGCGGCGAATTCGGAGAGCTCTTCGCTGCACTGCGCCGCTCGCAAGCGGCTTCGTTCTTCGCCTTCTGCCGTCCGGCGACAGCTGAACTCCGGCGGTCAGTTGCAGCTCTGCCCAACAGCGCGTTCTCAGTTCTGCGGGCAAGCACGCCCTCTTGCCTCGGCCCCGGGAGCAAAGTCCCGAGCGAGCACTCGACTCAGTGCAATGCACCCGGAAGGACGCTCTCGCTCGCCTTTCAAGGAGCGATTCCTAACAGCAGAAGCAGCAGAGGCACAAACTGCATGACGAGAAGGGACAACGTAGAACACGTCTCTGTCCTGGCACATTTTCGTGTGCCATGCTTCCCTCCGGGTCTTCGGGCCTTGCGAAGCCCCGTGTACCGCGAGCGCTGCTACTCGCAGCTGAGAAGGACCGTGGAGCTAGCGGCGAATTCGGAGAGCTCTTCGCTGCACTGCGCCGCTCGCAAGCGGCTTCGTTCTTCGCCTTCTGCCGTCCGGCGAGAGCTGAACTCCGGCGGTCAGTTGCAGCTCTGCCCAACAGCGCGTTCTCAGTTCTGCGGGCAAGCACGCCCTCTTGCCTCGGCCCCGGGAGCAAAGTCCCGAGCGAGCACTCGACTCAGTGCAATGCACCCGGAAGGACGCTCTCGCTCGCCTTTCAAGGAGCGATTCCTAACAGCAGAAGCAGCAGAGGCACAAACTGCATGACGAGAAGGGACAACGTAGAACACGTCTCTGTCCTGGCACATTTTCGTGTGCCATGCTTCCCTCCGGGTCTTCGGGCCTTGCGAAGCCCCGTGTACCGCGAGCGCTGCTACTCGCAGCTGAGAAGGACCGTGGAGCTAGCGGCGAATTCGGAGAGCTCTTCGCTGCACTGCGCCGCTCGCAAGCGGCTTCGTTCTTCGCCTTCTGCCGTCCGGCGAGAGCTGAACTCCGGCGGTCAGTTGCAGCTCTGCCCAACAGCGCGTTCTCAGTTCTGCGGGCAAGCACGCCCTCTTGCCTCGGCCCCGGGAGCAAAGTCCCGAGCGAGCACTCGACTCAGTGCAATGCACCCGGAAGGACGCTCTCGCTCGCCTTTCAAGGAGCGATTCCTAACAGCAGAAGCAGCAGAGGCACAAACTGCATGACGAGAAGGGACAACGTAGAACACGTCTCTGTCCTGGCACATTTTCGTGTGCCATGCTTCCCTCCGGGTCTTCGGGCCTTGCGAAGCCCCGTGTACCGCGAGCGCTGCTACTCGCAGCTGAGAAGGACCGTGGAGCTAGCGGCGAATTCGGAGAGCTCTTCGCTGCACTGCGCCGCTCGCAAGCGGCTTCGTTCTTCGCCTTCTGCCGTCCGGCGACAGCTGAACTCCGGCGGTCAGTTGCAGCTCTGCCCAACAGCGCGTTCTCAGTTCTGCGGGCAAGCACGCCCTCTTGCCTCGGCCCCGGGAGCAAAGTCCCGAGCGAGCACTCGACTCAGTGCAATGCACCCGGAAGGACGCTCTCGCTCGCCTTTCAAGGAGCGATTCCTAACAGCAGAAGCAGCAGAGGCACAAACTGCATGACGAGAAGGGACAACGTAGAACACGTCTCTGTCCTGGCACATTTTCGTGTGCCATGCTTCCCTCCGGGTCTTCGGGCCTTGCGAAGCCCCGTGTACCGCGAGCGCTGCTACTCGCAGCTGAGAAGGACCGTGGAGCTAGCGGCGAATTCGGAGAGCTCTTCGCTGCACTGCGCCGCTCGCAAGCGGCTTCGTTCTTCGCCTTCTGCCGTCCGGCGACAGCTGAACTCCGGCGGTCAGTTGCAGCTCTGCCCAACAGCGCGTTCTCAGTTCTGCGGGCAAGCACGCCCTCTTGCCTCGGCCCCGGGAGCAAAGTCCCGAGCGAGCACTCGACTCAGTGCAATGCACCCGGAAGGACGCTCTCGCTCGCCTTTCAAGGAGCGATTCCTAACAGCAGAAGCAGCAGAGGCACAAACTGCATGACGAGAAGGGACAACGTAGAACACGTCTCTGTCCTGGCACATTTTCGTGTGCCATGCTTCCCTCCGGGTCTTCGGGCCTTGCGAAGCCCCGTGTACCGCGAGCGCTGCTACTCGCAGCTGAGAAGGACCGTGGAGCTAGCGGCGAATTCGGAGAGCTCTTCGCTGCACTGCGCCGCTCGCAAGCGGCTTCGTTCTTCGCCTTCTGCCGTCCGGCGACAGCTGAACTCCGGCGGTCAGTTGCAGCTCTGCCCAACAGCGCGTTCTCAGTTCTGCGGGCAAGCACGCCCTCTTGCCTCGGCCCCGGGAGCAAAGTCCCGAGCGAGCACTCGACTCAGTGCAATGCACCCGGAAGGACGCTCTCGCTCGCCTTTCAAGGAGCGATTCCTAACAGCAGAAGCAGCAGAGGCACAAACTGCATGACGAGAAGGGACAACGTAGAACACGTCTCTGTCCTGGCACATTTTCGTGTGCCATGCTTCCCTCCGGGTCTTCGGGCCTTGCGAAGCCCCGTGTACCGCGAGCGCTGCTACTCGCAGCTGAGAAGGACCGTGGAGCTAGCGGCGAATTCGGAGAGCTCTTCGCTGCACTGCGCCGCTCGCAAGCGGCTTCGTTCTTCGCCTTCTGCCGTCCGGCGACAGCTGAACTCCGGCGGTCAGTTGCAGCTCTGCCCAACAGCGCGTTCTCAGTTCTGCGGGCAAGCACGCCCTCTTGCCTCGGCCCCGGGAGCAAAGTCCCGAGCGAGCACTCGACTCAGTGCAATGCACCCGGAAGGACGCTCTCGCTCGCCTTTCAAGGAGCGATTCCTAACAGCAGAAGCAGCAGAGGCACAAACTGCATGACGAGAAGGGACAACGTAGAACACGTCTCTGTCCTGGCACATTTTCGTGTGCCATGCTTCCCTCCGGGTCTTCGGGCCTTGCGAAGCCCCGTGTACCGCGAGCGCTGCTACTCGCAGCTGAGAAGGACCGTGGAGCTAGCGGCGAATTCGGAGAGCTCTTCGCTGCACTGCGCCGCTCGCAAGCGGCTTCGTTCTTCGCCTTCTGCCGTCCGGCGAGAGCTGAACTCCGGCGGTCAGTTGCAGCTCTGCCCAACAGCGCGTTCTCAGTTCTGCGGGCAAGCACGCCCTCTTGCCTCGGCCCCGGGAGCAAAGTCCCGAGCGAGCACTCGACTCAGTGCAATGCACCCGGAAGGACGCTCTCGCTCGCCTTTCAAGGAGCGATTCCTAACAGCAGAAGCAGCAGAGGCACAAACTGCATGACGAGAAGGGACAACGTAGAACACGTCTCTGTCCTGGCACATTTTCGTGTGCCATGCTTCCCTCCGGGTCTTCGGGCCTTGCGAAGCCCCGTGTACCGCGAGCGCTGCTACTCGCAGCTGAGAAGGACCGTGGAGCTAGCGGCGAATTCGGAGAGCTCTTCGCTGCACTGCGCCGCTCGCAAGCGGCTTCGTTCTTCGCCTTCTGCCGTCCGGCGAGAGCTGAACTCCGGCGGTCAGTTGCAGCTCTGCCCAACAGCGCGTTCTCAGTTCTGCGGGCAAGCACGCCCTCTTGCCTCGGCCCCGGGAGCAAAGTCCCGAGCGAGCACTCGACTCAGTGCAATGCACCCGGAAGGACGCTCTCGCTCGCCTTTCAAGGAGCGATTCCTAACAGCAGAAGCAGCAGAGGCACAAACTGCATGACGAGAAGGGACAACGTGGAACACGTCTCTGTCCTGGCACATTTTCGTGTGCCATGCTTCCCTCCGGGTCTTCGGGCCTTGCGAAGCCCCGTGTACGGCGAGCGCTGCTACTCGCAGCTGAGAAGGACCGTGGAGCTAGCGGCGAATTCGGAGAGCTCTTCGCTGCACTGCGCCGCTCGCAAGCGGCTTCGTTCTTCGCCTTCTGCCGTCCGGCGAGAGCTGAACTCCGGCGGTCAGTTGCAGCTCTGCCCAACAGCGCGTTCTCAGTTCTGCGGGCAAGCACGCCCTCTTGCCTCGGCCCCGGGAGCAAAGTCCCGAGCGAGCACTCGACTCAGTGCAATGCACCCGGAAGGACGCTCTCGCTCGCCTTTCAAGGAGCGATTCCTAACAGCAGAAGCAGCAGAGGCACAAACTGCATGACGAGAAGGGACAACGTGGAACACGTCTCTGTCCTGGCACATTTTCGTGTGCCATGCTTCCCTCCGGGTCTTCGGGCCTTGCGAAGCCCCGTGTACGGCGAGCGCTGCTACTCGCAGCTGAGAAGGACCGTGGAGCTAGCGGCGAATTCGGAGAGCTCTTCGCTGCACTGCGCCGCTCGCAAGCGGCTTCGTTCTTCGCCTTCTGCCGTCCGGCGAGAGCTGAACTCCGGCGGTCAGTTGCAGCTCTGCCCAACAGCGCGTTCTCAGTTCTGCGGGCAAGCACGCCCTCTTGCCTCGGCCCCGGGAGCAAAGTCCCGAGCGAGCACTCGACTCAGTGCAATGCACCCGGAAGGACGCTCTCGCTCGCCTTTCAAGGAGCGATTCCTAACAGCAGAAGCAGCAGAGGCACAAACTGCATGACGAGAAGGGACAACGTGGAACACGTCTCTGTCCTGGCACATTTTCGTGTGCCATGCTTCCCTCCGGGTCTTCGGGCCTTGCGAAGCCCCGTGTACGGCGAGCGCTGCTACTCGCAGCTGAGAAGGACCGTGGAGCTAGCGGCGAATTCGGAGAGCTCTTCGCTGCACTGCGCCGCTCGCAAGCGGCTTCGTTCTTCGCCTTCTGCCGTCCGGCGAGAGCTGAACTCCGGCGGTCAGTTGCAGCTCTGCCCAACAGCGCGTTCTCAGTTCTGCGGGCAAGCACGCCCTCTTGCCTCGGCCCCGGGAGCAAAGTCCCGAGCGAGCACTCGACTCAGTGCAATGCACCCGGAAGGACGCTCTCGCTCGCCTTTCAAGGAGCGATTCCTAACAGCAGAAGCAGCAGAGGCACAAACTGCATGACGAGAAGGGACAACGTGGAACACGTCTCTGTCCTGGCACATTTTCGTGTGCCATGCTTCCCTCCGGGTCTTCGGGCCTTGCGAAGCCCCGTGTACGGCGAGCGCTGCTACTCGCAGCTGAGAAGGACCGTGGAGCTAGCGGCGAATTCGGAGAGCTCTTCGCTGCACTGCGCCGCTCGCAAGCGGCTTCGTTCTTCGCCTTCTGCCGTCCGGCGAGAGCTGAACTCCGGCGGTCAGTTGCAGCTCTGCCCAACAGCGCGTTCTCAGTTCTGCGGGCAAGCACGCCCTCTTGCCTCGGCCCCGGGAGCAAAGTCCCGAGCGAGCACTCGACTCAGTGCAATGCACCCGGAAGGACGCTCTCGCTCGCCTTTCAAGGAGCGATTCCTAACAGCAGAAGCAGCAGAGGCACAAACTGCATGACGAGAAGGGACAACGTGGAACACGTCTCTGTCCTGGCACATTTTCGTGTGCCATGCTTCCCTCCGGGTCTTCGGGCCTTGCGAAGCCCCGTGTACGGCGAGCGCTGCTACTCGCAGCTGAGAAGGACCGTGGAGCTAGCGGCGAATTCGGAGAGCTCTTCGCTGCACTGCGCCGCTCGCAAGCGGCTTCGTTCTTCGCCTTCTGCCGTCCGGCGAGAGCTGAACTCCGGCGGTCAGTTGCAGCTCTGCCCAACAGCGCGTTCTCAGTTCTGCGGGCAAGCACGCCCTCTTGCCTCGGCCCCGGGAGCAAAGTCCCGAGCGAGCACTCGACTCAGTGCAATGCACCCGGAAGGACGCTCTCGCTCGCCTTTCAAGGAGCGATTCCTAACAGCAGAAGCAGCAGAGGCACAAACTGCATGACGAGAAGGGACAACGTGGAACACGTCTCTGTCCTGGCACATTTGCGTGTGCCATGCTTCCCTCCGGGTCTTCGGGCCTTGCGAAGCCCCGTGTACGGCGAGCGCTGCTACTCGCAGCTGAGAAGGACCGTGGAGCTAGCGGCGAATTCGGAGAGCTCTTCGCTGCACTGCGCCGCTCGCAAGCGGCTTCGTTCTTCGCCTTCTGCCGTCCGGCGACAGCTGAACTCCGGCGGTCAGTTGCAGCTCTGCCCAACAGCGCGTTCTCAGTTCTGCGGGCAAGCACGCCCTCTTGCCTCGGCCCCGGGAGCAAAGTCCCGAGCGAGCACTCGACTCAGTGCAATGCACCCGGAAGGACGCTCTCGCTCGCCTTTCAAGGAGCGATTCCTAACAGCAGAAGCAGCAGAGGCACAAACTGCATGACGAGAAGGGACAACGTGGAACACGTCTCTGTCCTGGCACATTTGCGTGTGCCATGCTTCCCTCCGGGTCTTCGGGCCTTGCGAAGCCCCGTGTACTGCGAGCGCTGCTACTCGCAGCTGAGAAGGACCGTGGAGCTAGCGGCGAATTCGGAGAGCTCTTCGCTGCACTGCGCCGCTCGCAAGCGGCTTCGTTCTTCGCCTTCTGCCGTCCGGCGACAGCTGAACTCCGGCGGTCAGTTGCAGCTCTGCCCAACAGCGCGTTCTCAGTTCTGCGGGCAAGCACGCCCTCTTGCCTCGGCCCCGGGAGCAAAGTCCCGAGCGAGCACTCGACTCAGTGCAATGCACCCGGAAGGACGCTCTCGCTCGCCTTTCAAGGAGCGATTCCTAACAGCAGAAGCAGCAGAGGCACAAACTGCATGACGAGAAGGGACAACGTAGAACACGTCTCTGTCCTGGCACATTTTCGTGTGCCATGCTTCCCTCCGGGTCTTCGGGCCTTGCGAAGCTCCGTGTACTGCGAGCGCTGCTACTCGCAGCTGAGAAGGACCGTGGAGCTAGCGGCGAATTCGGAGAGCTCTTCGCTGCACTGCGCCGCTCGCAAGCGGCTTCGTTCTTCGCCTTCTGCCGTCCGGCGACAGCTGAACTCCGGCGGTCAGTTGCAGCTCTGCCCAACAGCGCGTTCTCAGTTCTGCGGGCAAGCACGCCCTCTTGCCTCGGCCCCGGGAGCAAAGTCCCGAGCGAGCACTCGACTCAGTGCAATGCACCCGGAAGGACGCTCTCGCTCGCCTTTCAAGGAGCGATTCCTAACAGCAGAAGCAGCAGAGGCACAAACTGCATGACGAGAAGGGACAACGTGGAACACGTCTCTGTCCTGGCACATTTTCGTGTGCCATGCTTCCCTCCGGGTCTTCGGGCCTTGCGAAGCTCCGTGTACGGCGAGCGCTGCTACTCGCAGCTGAGAAGGACCGTGGAGCTAGCGGCGAATTCGGAGAGCTCTTCGCTGCACTGCGCCGCTCGCAAGCGGCTTCGTTCTTCGCCTTCTGCCGTCCGGCGACAGCTGAACTCCGGCGGTCAGTTGCAGCTCTGCCCAACAGCGCGTTCTCAGTTCTGCGGGCAAGCACGCCCTCTTGCCTCGGCCCCGGGAGCAAAGTCCCGAGCGAGCACTCGACTCAGTGCAATGCACCCGGAAGGACGCTCTCGCTCGCCTTTCAAGGAGCGATTCCTAACAGCAGAAGCAGCAGAGACACAAACTGCATGACGAGAAGGGACAACGTGGAACACGTCTCTGTCCTGGCACATTTTCGTGTGCCATGCTTCCCTCCGGGTCTTCGGGCCTTGCGAAGCTCCGTGTACCGCGAGCGCTGCTACTCGCAGCTGAGAAGGACCGTGGAGCTAGCGGCGAATTCGGAGAGCTCTTCGCTGCACTGCGCCGCTCGCAAGCGGCTTCGTTCTTCGCCTTCTGCCGTCCGGCGACAGCTGAACTCCGGCGGTCAGTTGCAGCTCTGCCCAACAGCGCGTTCTCAGTTCTGCGGGCAAGCACGCCCTCTTGCCTCGGCCCCGAGAGCAAAGTCCCGAGCGAGCACTCGACTCAGTGCAATGCACCCGGAAGGACGCTCTCGCTCGCCTTTCAAGGAGCGATTCCTAACAGCAGAAGCAGCAGAGGCACAAACTGCATGACGAGAAGGGACAACGTGGAACACGTCTCTGTCCTGGCACATTTTCGTGTGCCATGCTTCCCTCCGGGTCTTCGGGCCTTGCGAAGCCCCGTGTACCGCGAGCGCTGCTACTCGCAGCTGAGAAGGACCGTGGAGCTAGCGGCGAATTCGGAGAGCTCTTCGCTGCACTGCGCCGCTCGCAAGCGGCTTCGTTCTTCGCCTTCTGCCGTCCGGCGACAGCTGAACTCCGGCGGTCAGTTGCAGCTCTGCCCAACAGCGCGTTCTCAGTTCTGCGGGCAAGCACGCCCTCTTGCCTCGGCCCCGGGAGCAAAGTCCCGAGCGAGCACTCGACTCAGTGCAATGCACCCGGAAGGACGCTCTCGCTCGCCTTTCAAGGAGCGATTCCTAACAGCAGAAGCAGCAGAGGCACAAACTGCATGACGAGAAGGGACAACGTGGAACACGTCTCTGTCCTGGCACATTTTCGTGTGCCATGCTTCCCTCCGGGTCTTCGGGCCTTGCGAAGCCCCGTGTACCGCGAGCGCTGCTACTCGCAGCTGAGAAGGACCGTGGAGCTAGCGGCGAATTCGGAGAGCTCTTCGCTGCACTGCGCCGCTCGCAAGCGGCTTCGTTCTTCGCCTTCTGCCGTCCGGCGACAGCTGAACTCCGGCGGTCAGTTGCAGCTCTGCCCAACAGCGCGTTCTCAGTTCTGCGGGCAAGCACGCCCTCTTGCCTCGGCCCCGGGAGCAAAGTCCCGAGCGAGCACTCGACTCAGTGCAATGCACCCGGAAGGACGCTCTCGCTCGCCTTTCAAGGAGCGATTCCTAACAGCAGAAGCAGCAGAGGCACAAACTGCATGACGAGAAGGGACAACGTGGAACACGTCTCTGTCCTGGCACATTTTCGTGTGCCATGCTTCCCTCCGGGTCTTCGGGCCTTGCGAAGCCCCGTGTACCGCGAGCGCTGCTACTCGCAGCTGAGAAGGACCGTGGAGCTAGCGGCGAATTCGGAGAGCTCTTCGCTGCACTGCGCCGCTCGCAAGCGGCTTCGTTCTTCGCCTTCTGCCGTCCGGCGACAGCTGAACTCCGGCGGTCAGTTGCAGCTCTGCCCAACAGCGCGTTCTCAGTTCTGCGGGCAAGCACGCCCTCTTGCCTCGGCCCCGGGAGCAAAGTCCCGAGCGAGCACTCGACTCAGTGCAATGCACCCGGAAGGACGCTCTCGCTCGCCTTTCAAGGAGCGATTCCTAACAGCAGAAGCAGCAGAGGCACAAACTGCATGACGAGAAGGGACAACGTGGAACACGTCTCTGTCCTGGCACATTTTCGTGTGCCATGCTTCCCTCCGGGTCTTCGGGCCTTGCGAAGCCCCGTGTACCGCGAGCGCTGCTACTCGCAGCTGAGAAGGACCGTGGAGCTAGCGGCGAATTCGGAGAGCTCTTCGCTGCACTGCGCCGCTCGCAAGCGGCTTCGTTCTTCGCCTTCTGCCGTCCGGCGAGAGCTGAACTCCGGCGGTCAGTTGCAGCTCTGCCCAACAGCGCGTTCTCAGTTCTGCGGGCAAGCACGCCCTCTTGCCTCGGCCCCGGGAGCAAAGTCCCGAGCGAGCACTCGACTCAGTGCAATGCACCCGGAAGGACGCTCTCGCTCGCCTTTCAAGGAGCGATTCCTAACAGCAGAAGCAGCAGAGGCACAAACTGCATGACGAGAAGGGACAACGTAGAACACGTCTCTGTCCTGGCACATTTTCGTGTGCCATGCTTCCCTCCGGGTCTTCGGGCCTTGCGAAGCCCCGTGTACCGCGAGCGCTGCTACTCGCAGCTGAGAAGGACCGTGGAGCTAGCGGCGAATTCGGAGAGCTCTTCGCTGCACTGCGCCGCTCGCAAGCGGCTTCGTTCTTCGCCTTCTGCCGTCCGGCGAGAGCTGAACTCCGGCGGTCAGTTGCAGCTCTGCCCAACAGCGCGTTCTCAGTTCTGCGGGCAAGCACGCCCTCTTGCCTCGGCCCCGGGAGCAAAGTCCCGAGCGAGCACTCGACTCAGTGCAATGCACCCGGAAGGACGCTCTCGCTCGCCTTTCAAGGAGCGATTCCTAACAGCAGAAGCAGCAGAGGCACAAACTGCATGACGAGAAGGGACAACGTAGAACACGTCTCTGTCCTGGCACATTTTCGTGTGCCATGCTTCCCTCCGGGTCTTCGGGCCTTGCGAAGCCCCGTGTACCGCGAGCGCTGCTACTCGCAGCTGAGAAGGACCGTGGAGCTAGCGGCGAATTCGGAGAGCTCTTCGCTGCACTGCGCCGCTCGCAAGCGGCTTCGTTCTTCGCCTTCTGCCGTCCGGCGAGAGCTGAACTCCGGCGGTCAGTTGCAGCTCTGCCCAACAGCGCGTTCTCAGTTCTGCGGGCAAGCACGCCCTCTTGCCTCGGCCCCGGGAGCAAAGTCCCGAGCGAGCACTCGACTCAGTGCAATGCACCCGGAAGGACGCTCTCGCTCGCCTTTCAAGGAGCGATTCCTAACAGCAGAAGCAGCAGAGGCACAAACTGCATGACGAGAAGGGACAACGTAGAACACGTCTCTGTCCTGGCACATTTTCGTGTGCCATGCTTCCCTCCGGGTCTTCGGGCCTTGCGAAGCCCCGTGTACCGCGAGCGCTGCTACTCGCAGCTGAGAAGGACCGTGGAGCTAGCGGCGAATTCGGAGAGCTCTTCGCTGCACTGCGCCGCTCGCAAGCGGCTTCGTTCTTCGCCTTCTGCCGTCCGGCGACAGCTGAACTCCGGCGGTCAGTTGCAGCTCTGCCCAACAGCGCGTTCTCAGTTCTGCGGGCAAGCACGCCCTCTTGCCTCGGCCCCGGGAGCAAAGTCCCGAGCGAGCACTCGACTCAGTGCAATGCACCCGGAAGGACGCTCTCGCTCGCCTTTCAAGGAGCGATTCCTAACAGCAGAAGCAGCAGAGGCACAAACTGCATGACGAGAAGGGACAACGTAGAACACGTCTCTGTCCTGGCACATTTTCGTGTGCCATGCTTCCCTCCGGGTCTTCGGGCCTTGCGAAGCCCCGTGTACCGCGAGCGCTGCTACTCGCAGCTGAGAAGGACCGTGGAGCTAGCGGCGAATTCGGAGAGCTCTTCGCTGCACTGCGCCGCTCGCAAGCGGCTTCGTTCTTCGCCTTCTGCCGTCCGGCGACAGCTGAACTCCGGCGGTCAGTTGCAGCTCTGCCCAACAGCGCGTTCTCAGTTCTGCGGGCAAGCACGCCCTCTTGCCTCGGCCCCGGGAGCAAAGTCCCGAGCGAGCACTCGACTCAGTGCAATGCACCCGGAAGGACGCTCTCGCTCGCCTTTCAAGGAGCGATTCCTAACAGCAGAAGCAGCAGAGGCACAAACTGCATGACGAGAAGGGACAACGTAGAACACGTCTCTGTCCTGGCACATTTTCGTGTGCCATGCTTCCCTCCGGGTCTTCGGGCCTTGCGAAGCCCCGTGTACCGCGAGCGCTGCTACTCGCAGCTGAGAAGGACCGTGGAGCTAGCGGCGAATTCGGAGAGCTCTTCGCTGCACTGCGCCGCTCGCAAGCGGCTTCGTTCTTCGCCTTCTGCCGTCCGGCGACAGCTGAACTCCGGCGGTCAGTTGCAGCTCTGCCCAACAGCGCGTTCTCAGTTCTGCGGGCAAGCACGCCCTCTTGCCTCGGCCCCGGGAGCAAAGTCCCGAGCGAGCACTCGACTCAGTGCAATGCACCCGGAAGGACGCTCTCGCTCGCCTTTCAAGGAGCGATTCCTAACAGCAGAAGCAGCAGAGGCACAAACTGCATGACGAGAAGGGACAACGTAGAACACGTCTCTGTCCTGGCACATTTTCGTGTGCCATGCTTCCCTCCGGGTCTTCGGGCCTTGCGAAGCCCCGTGTACCGCGAGCGCTGCTACTCGCAGCTGAGAAGGACCGTGGAGCTAGCGGCGAATTCGGAGAGCTCTTCGCTGCACTGCGCCGCTCGCAAGCGGCTTCGTTCTTCGCCTTCTGCCGTCCGGCGACAGCTGAACTCCGGCGGTCAGTTGCAGCTCTGACCCAACAGCGCGTTCTCAGTTCTGCGGGCAAGCACGCCCTCTTGCCTCGGCCCCGGGAGCAAAGTCCCGAGCGAGCACTCGACTCAGTGCAATGCACCCGGAAGGACGCTCTCGCTCGCCTTTCAAGGAGCGATTCCTAACAGCAGAAGCAGCAGAGGCACAAACTGCATGACGAGAAGGGACAACGTAGAACACGTCTCTGTCCTGGCACATTTTCGTGTGCCATGCTTCCCTCCGGGTCTTCGGGCCTTGCGAAGCCCCGTGTACCGCGAGCGCTGCTACTCGCAGCTGAGAAGGACCGTGGAGCTAGCGGCGAATTCGGAGAAGCTCTTCGCTGCACTGCGCCGCTCGCAAGCGGCTTCGTTCTTCGCCTTCTGCCGTCGGCGAGAGCTGAACTCCGGCGGTCAGTTGCAGCTCTGCCCAACAGCGCGTTCTCAGTTCTGCGGGCAAGCACGCCCTCTTGCCTCGGCCCCGGGAGCAAAGTCCCGAGCGAGCACTCGACTCAGTGCAATGCACCCGGAAGGACGCTCTCGCTCGCCTTCAAGGAGCGATTCCTAACAGCAGAAGCAGCAGAGGCACAAACTGCATGACGAGAAGGGACAACGTAGAACACGTCTCTGTCCTGGCACATTTTTCGTGTGCCATGCTTCCCTCCGGGTCTTCGGGCCTTGCGAAGCCCCGTGTACCGCGAGCGCTGCTACTCGCAGCTGAGAAGGGACCGTGGAGCTAGCGGCGAATTCGGAGAGCTCTTCGCTGCACTGCGCCGCTCGCAAGCGGCTTCGTTCTTCGCCTTCTGCCGTCCGGCGACAGCTGAACTCGGCGGTCAGTTGCAGCTCTGCCCAACAGCGCGTTCTCAGTTCTGCGGGCAAGCACGCCCTCTTGCCTCGGCCCCGGAGCAAAGTCCCGAGCGAGCACTCGACTCAGTGCAATGCACCCGGAAGGACA
>NW_028276846.1:0-48112 GCF_052056855.1 Sturnus vulgaris
CCTCCGGGTCTTCGGGCCTTGCGAAGCTCTGTGTACTGCGAGCGCTGCTACTCGCAGCTGAGAAGGACCGTGGAGCTAGCGGCGAATTCGGAGAGCTCTTCGCTGCACTGCGCCGCTCGCAAGCGGCTTCGTTCTTCGCCTTCTGCCGTCCGGCGAGAGCTGAACTCCAGCGGTCAGTTGCAGCTCTGCCCAACAGCGTGTTCTCAGTTCTGCGGGCAAGCACGCCCTCTTGCCTTGGCCCCGAGTGCAAAGTCCCGAGCGAGCACTCGACTCAGTGCAATGCACCCGGAAGGACGCTCTCGCTCGTCTTTCAAGGAGCGATTCCTAACAGCAGAAGCAGCAGAGGCACAAACTGCATGACGAGAAGGACAACGTAGAACACGTCTCTGTCCTGGCACATTTTCGTGTGCGATACTTCCCTCCGGGTCTTCGGGCCTTGCGAAGCTCTGTGTACTGCGAGCGCTGCTACTCGCAGCTGAGAAGGACCGTGGAGCTAGCGGCGAATTCGGAGAGCTCTTCGCTGCACTGCGCCGCTCGCAAGCGGCTTCGTTCTTCGCCTTCTGCCGTCCGGCGAGAGCTGAACTCCAGCGGTCAGTTGCAGCTCTGCCCAACAGCGTGTTCTCAGTTCTGCGGGCAAGCACGCCCTCTTGCCTTGGCCCCGAGAGCAAAGTCCCGAGCGAGCACTCGACTCAGTGCAATGCACCCGGAAGGACGCTCTCGCTCGTCTTTCAAGGAGCGATTCCTAACAGCAGAAGCAGCAGAGGCACAAACTGCATGACGAGAAGGGACAACGTAGAACACGTCTCTGTCCTGGCACATTTTCGTGTGCGATACTTCCCTCCGTGTCTTCGGGCCTTGCGAAGCTCTGTGTACTGCGAGCGCTGCTACTCGCAGCTGAGAAGGACCGTGGAGCTAGCGGCGAATTCGGAGAGCTCTTCGCTGCACTGCGCCGCTCGCAAGCGGCTTCGTTCTTCGCCTTCTGCCGTCCGGCGAGAGCTGAACTCCAGCGGTCAGTTGCAGCTCTGCCCAACAGCGTGTTCTCAGTTCTGCGGGCAAGCACGCCCTCTTGCCTTGGCCCCGAGAGCAAAGTCCCGAGCGAGCACTCGACTCAGTGCAATGCACCCGGAAGGACGCTCTCGCTCGTCTTTCAAGGAGCGATTCCTAACAGCAGAAGCAGCAGAGGCACAAACTGCATGACGAGAAGGGACAACGTAGAACACGTCTCTGTCCTGGCACATTTTCGTGTGCGATACTTCCCTCCGGGTCTTCGGGCCTTGCGAAGCTCTGTGTACTGCGAGCGCTGCTACTCGCAGCTGAGAAGGACCGTGGAGCTAGCGGCGAATTCGGAGAGCTCTTCGCTGCACTGCGCCGCTCGCAAGCGGCTTCGTTCTTCGCCTTCTGCCGTCCGGCGAGAGCTGAACTCCAGCGGTCAGTTGCAGCTCTGCCCAACAGCGTGTTCTCAGTTCTGCGGGCAAGCACGCCCTCTTGCCTTGGCCCCGAGTGCAAAGTCCCGAGCGAGCACTCGACTCAGTGCAATGCACCCGGAAGGACGCTCTCGCTCGTCTTTCAAGGAGCGATTCCTAACAGCAGAAGCAGCAGAGGCACAAACTGCATGACGAGAAGGACAACGTAGAACACGTCTCTGTCCTGGCACATTTTCGTGTGCGATACTTCCCTCCGGGTCTTCGGGCCTTGCGAAGCTCTGTGTACTGCGAGCGCTGCTACTCGCAGCTGAGAAGGACCGTGGAGCTAGCGGCGAATTCGGAGAGCTCTTCGCTGCACTGCGCCGCTCGCAAGCGGCTTCGTTCTTCGCCTTCTGCCGTCCGGCGAGAGCTGAACTCCAGCGGTCAGTTGCAGCTCTGCCCAACAGCGTGTTCTCAGTTCTGCGGGCAAGCACGCCCTCTTGCCTTGGCCCCGAGAGCAAAGTCCCGAGCGAGCACTCGACTCAGTGCAATGCACCCGGAAGGACGCTCTCGCTCGTCTTTCAAGGAGCGATTCCTAACAGCAGAAGCAGCAGAGGCACAAACTGCATGACGAGAAGGGACAACGTAGAACACGTCTCTGTCCTGGCACATTTTCGTGTGCGATACTTCCCTCCGGGTCTTCGGGCCTTGCGAAGCTCTGTGTACTGCGAGCGCTGCTACTCGCAGCTGAGAAGGACCGTGGAGCTAGCGGCGAATTCGGAGAGCTCTTCGCTGCACTGCGCCGCTCGCAAGCGGCTTCGTTCTTCGCCTTCTGCCGTCCGGCGAGAGCTGAACTCCAGCGGTCAGTTGCAGCTCTGCCCAACAGCGTGTTCTCAGTTCTGCGGGCAAGCACGCCCTCTTGCCTTGGCCCCGAGAGCAAAGTCCCGAGCGAGCACTCGACTCAGTGCAATGCACCCGGAAGGACGCTCTCGCTCGTCTTTCAAGGAGCGATTCCTAACAGCAGAAGCAGCAGAGGCACAAACTGCATGACGAGAAGGACAACGTAGAACACGTCTCTGTCCTGGCACATTTTCGTGTGCGATACTTCCCTCCGGGTCTTCGGGCCTTGCGAAGCTCTGTGTACTGCGAGCGCTGCTACTCGCAGCTGAGAAGGACCGTGGAGCTAGCGGCGAATTCGGAGAGCTCTTCGCTGCACTGCGCCGCTCGCAAGCGGCTTCGTTCTTCGCCTTCTGCCGTCCGGCGAGAGCTGAACTCCAGCGGTCAGTTGCAGCTCTGCCCAACAGCGTGTTCTCAGTTCTGCGGGCAAGCACGCCCTCTTGCCTTGGCCCCGAGTGCAAAGTCCCGAGCGAGCACTCGACTCAGTGCAATGCACCCGGAAGGACGCTCTCGCTCGTCTTTCAAGGAGCGATTCCTAACAGCAGAAGCAGCAGAGGCACAAACTGCATGACGAGAAGGGACAACGTAGAACACGTCTCTGTCCTGGCACATTTTCGTGTGCGATACTTCCCTCCGGGTCTTCGGGCCTTGCGAAGCTCTGTGTACTGCGAGCGCTGCTACTCGCAGCTGAGAAGGACCGTGGAGCTAGCGGCGAATTCGGAGAGCTCTTCGCTGCACTGCGCCGCTCGCAAGCGGCTTCGTTCTTCGCCTTCTGCCGTCCGGCGAGAGCTGAACTCCAGCGGTCAGTTGCAGCTCTGCCCAACAGCGTGTTCTCAGTTCTGCGGGCAAGCACGCCCTCTTGCCTTGGCCCCGAGTGCAAAGTCCCGAGCGAGCACTCGACTCAGTGCAATGCACCCGGAAGGACGCTCTCGCTCGTCTTTCAAGGAGCGATTCCTAACAGCAGAAGCAGCAGAGGCACAAACTGCATGACGAGAAGGGACAACGTAGAACACGTCTCTGTCCTGGCACATTTTCGTGTGCGATACTTCCCTCCGGGTCTTCGGGCCTTGCGAAGCTCTGTGTACTGCGAGCGCTGCTACTCGCAGCTGAGAAGGACCGTGGAGCTAGCGGCGAATTCGGAGAGCTCTTCGCTGCACTGCGCCGCTCGCAAGCGGCTTCGTTCTTCGCCTTCTGCCGTCCGGCGAGAGCTGAACTCCAGCGGTCAGTTGCAGCTCTGCCCAACAGCGTGTTCTCAGTTCTGCGGGCAAGCACGCCCTCTTGCCTTGGCCCCGAGTGCAAAGTCCCGAGCGAGCACTCGACTCAGTGCAATGCACCCGGAAGGACGCTCTCGCTCGTCTTTCAAGGAGCGATTCCTAACAGCAGAAGCAGCAGAGGCACAAACTGCATGACGAGAAGGGACAACGTAGAACACGTCTCTGTCCTGGCACATTTTCGTGTGCGATACTTCCCTCCGGGTCTTCGGGCCTTGCGAAGCTCTGTGTACTGCGAGCGCTGCTACTCGCAGCTGAGAAGGACCGTGGAGCTAGCGGCGAATTCGGAGAGCTCTTCGCTGCACTGCGCCGCTCGCAAGCGGCTTCGTTCTTCGCCTTCTGCCGTCCGGCGAGAGCTGAACTCCAGCGGTCAGTTGCAGCTCTGCCCAACAGCGTGTTCTCAGTTCTGCGGGCAAGCACGCCCTCTTGCCTTGGCCCCGAGTGCAAAGTCCCGAGCGAGCACTCGACTCAGTGCAATGCACCCGGAAGGACGCTCTCGCTCGTCTTTCAAGGAGCGATTCCTAACAGCAGAAGCAGCAGAGGCACAAACTGCATGACGAGAAGGGACAACGTAGAACACGTCTCTGTCCTGGCACATTTTCGTGTGCGATACTTCCCTCCGGGTCTTCGGGCCTTGCGAAGCTCTGTGTACTGCGAGCGCTGCTACTCGCAGCTGAGAAGGACCGTGGAGCTAGCGGCGAATTCGGAGAGCTCTTCGCTGCACTGCGCCGCTCGCAAGCGGCTTCGTTCTTCGCCTTCTGCCGTCCGGCGAGAGCTGAACTCCAGCGGTCAGTTGCAGCTCTGCCCAACAGCGTGTTCTCAGTTCTGCGGGCAAGCACGCCCTCTTGCCTTGGCCCCGAGTGCAAAGTCCCGAGCGAGCACTCGACTCAGTGCAATGCACCCGGAAGGACGCTCTCGCTCGTCTTTCAAGGAGCGATTCCTAACAGCAGAAGCAGCAGAGGCACAAACTGCATGACGAGAAGGGACAACGTAGAACACGTCTCTGTCCTGGCACATTTTCGTGTGCGATACTTCCCTCCGGGTCTTCGGGCCTTGCGAAGCTCTGTGTACTGCGAGCGCTGCTACTCGCAGCTGAGAAGGACCGTGGAGCTAGCGGCGAATTCGGAGAGCTCTTCGCTGCACTGCGCCGCTCGCAAGCGGCTTCGTTCTTCGCCTTCTGCCGTCCGGCGAGAGCTGAACTCCAGCGGTCAGTTGCAGCTCTGCCCAACAGCGTGTTCTCAGTTCTGCGGGCAAGCACGCCCTCTTGCCTTGGCCCCGAGTGCAAAGTCCCGAGCGAGCACTCGACTCAGTGCAATGCACCCGGAAGGACGCTCTCGCTCGTCTTTCAAGGAGCGATTCCTAACAGCAGAAGCAGCAGAGGCACAAACTGCATGACGAGAAGGGACAACGTAGAACACGTCTCTGTCCTGGCACATTTTCGTGTGCGATACTTCCCTCCGGGTCTTCGGGCCTTGCGAAGCTCTGTGTACTGCGAGCGCTGCTACTCGCAGCTGAGAAGGACCGTGGAGCTAGCGGCGAATTCGGAGAGCTCTTCGCTGCACTGCGCCGCTCGCAAGCGGCTTCGTTCTTCGCCTTCTGCCGTCCGGCGAGAGCTGAACTCCAGCGGTCAGTTGCAGCTCTGCCCAACAGCGTGTTCTCAGTTCTGCGGGCAAGCACGCCCTCTTGCCTTGGCCCCGAGTGCAAAGTCCCGAGCGAGCACTCGACTCAGTGCAATGCACCCGGAAGGACGCTCTCGCTCGTCTTTCAAGGAGCGATTCCTAACAGCAGAAGCAGCAGAGGCACAAACTGCATGACGAGAAGGGACAACGTAGAACACGTCTCTGTCCTGGCACATTTTCGTGTGCGATACTTCCCTCCGGGTCTTCGGGCCTTGCGAAGCTCTGTGTACTGCGAGCGCTGCTACTCGCAGCTGAGAAGGACCGTGGAGCTAGCGGCGAATTCGGAGAGCTCTTCGCTGCACTGCGCCGCTCGCAAGCGGCTTCGTTCTTCGCCTTCTGCCGTCCGGCGAGAGCTGAACTCCAGCGGTCAGTTGCAGCTCTGCCCAACAGCGTGTTCTCAGTTCTGCGGGCAAGCACGCCCTCTTGCCTTGGCCCCGAGAGCAAAGTCCCGAGCGAGCACTCGACTCAGTGCAATGCACCCGGAAGGACGCTCTCGCTCGTCTTTCAAGGAGCGATTCCTAACAGCAGAAGCAGCAGAGGCACAAACTGCATGACGAGAAGGGACAACGTAGAACACGTCTCTGTCCTGGCACATTTTCGTGTGCGATACTTCCCTCCGTGTCTTCGGGCCTTGCGAAGCTCTGTGTACTGCGAGCGCTGCTACTCGCAGCTGAGAAGGACCGTGGAGCTAGCGGCGAATTCGGAGAGCTCTTCGCTGCACTGCGCCGCTCGCAAGCGGCTTCGTTCTTCGCCTTCTGCCGTCCGGCGAGAGCTGAACTCCAGCGGTCAGTTGCAGCTCTGCCCAACAGCGTGTTCTCAGTTCTGCGGGCAAGCACGCCCTCTTGCCTTGGCCCCGAGTGCAAAGTCCCGAGCGAGCACTCGACTCAGTGCAATGCACCCGGAAGGACGCTCTCGCTCGTCTTTCAAGGAGCGATTCCTAACAGCAGAAGCAGCAGAGGCACAAACTGCATGACGAGAAGGGACAACGTAGAACACGTCTCTGTCCTGGCACATTTTCGTGTGCGATACTTCCCTCCGGGTCTTCGGGCCTTGCGAAGCTCTGTGTACTGCGAGCGCTGCTACTCGCAGCTGAGAAGGACCGTGGAGCTAGCGGCGAATTCGGAGAGCTCTTCGCTGCACTGCGCCGCTCGCAAGCGGCTTCGTTCTTCGCCTTCTGCCGTCCGGCGAGAGCTGAACTCCAGCGGTCAGTTGCAGCTCTGCCCAACAGCGTGTTCTCAGTTCTGCGGGCAAGCACGCCCTCTTGCCTTGGCCCCGAGAGCAAAGTCCCGAGCGAGCACTCGACTCAGTGCAATGCACCCGGAAGGACGCTCTCGCTCGTCTTTCAAGGAGCGATTCCTAACAGCAGAAGCAGCAGAGGCACAAACTGCATGACGAGAAGGGACAACGTAGAACACGTCTCTGTCCTGGCACATTTTCGTGTGCGATACTTCCCTCCGGGTCTTCGGGCCTTGCGAAGCTCTGTGTACTGCGAGCGCTGCTACTCGCAGCTGAGAAGGACCGTGGAGCTAGCGGCGAATTCGGAGAGCTCTTCGCTGCACTGCGCCGCTCGCAAGCGGCTTCGTTCTTCGCCTTCTGCCGTCCGGCGAGAGCTGAACTCCAGCGGTCAGTTGCAGCTCTGCCCAACAGCGTGTTCTCAGTTCTGCGGGCAAGCACGCCCTCTTGCCTTGGCCCCGAGAGCAAAGTCCCGAGCGAGCACTCGACTCAGTGCAATGCACCCGGAAGGACGCTCTCGCTCGTCTTTCAAGGAGCGATTCCTAACAGCAGAAGCAGCAGAGGCACAAACTGCATGACGAGAAGGGACAACGTAGAACACGTCTCTGTCCTGGCACATTTTCGTGTGCGATACTTCCCTCCGGGTCTTCGGGCCTTGCGAAGCTCTGTGTACTGCGAGCGCTGCTACTCGCAGCTGAGAAGGACCGTGGAGCTAGCGGCGAATTCGGAGAGCTCTTCGCTGCACTGCGCCGCTCGCAAGCGGCTTCGTTCTTCGCCTTCTGCCGTCCGGCGAGAGCTGAACTCCAGCGGTCAGTTGCAGCTCTGCCCAACAGCGTGTTCTCAGTTCTGCGGGCAAGCACGCCCTCTTGCCTTGGCCCCGAGTGCAAAGTCCCGAGCGAGCACTCGACTCAGTGCAATGCACCCGGAAGGACGCTCTCGCTCGTCTTTCAAGGAGCGATTCCTAACAGCAGAAGCAGCAGAGGCACAAACTGCATGACGAGAAGGGACAACGTAGAACACGTCTCTGTCCTGGCACATTTTCGTGTGCGATACTTCCCTCCGGGTCTTCGGGCCTTGCGAAGCTCTGTGTACTGCGAGCGCTGCTACTCGCAGCTGAGAAGGACCGTGGAGCTAGCGGCGAATTCGGAGAGCTCTTCGCTGCACTGCGCCGCTCGCAAGCGGCTTCGTTCTTCGCCTTCTGCCGTCCGGCGAGAGCTGAACTCCAGCGGTCAGTTGCAGCTCTGCCCAACAGCGTGTTCTCAGTTCTGCGGGCAAGCACGCCCTCTTGCCTTGGCCCCGAGAGCAAAGTCCCGAGCGAGCACTCGACTCAGTGCAATGCACCCGGAAGGACGCTCTCGCTCGTCTTTCAAGGAGCGATTCCTAACAGCAGAAGCAGCAGAGGCACAAACTGCATGACGAGAAGGGACAACGTAGAACACGTCTCTGTCCTGGCACATTTTCGTGTGCGATACTTCCCTCCGGGTCTTCGGGCCTTGCGAAGCTCTGTGTACTGCGAGCGCTGCTACTCGCAGCTGAGAAGGACCGTGGAGCTAGCGGCGAATTCGGAGAGCTCTTCGCTGCACTGCGCCGCTCGCAAGCGGCTTCGTTCTTCGCCTTCTGCCGTCCGGCGAGAGCTGAACTCCAGCGGTCAGTTGCAGCTCTGCCCAACAGCGTGTTCTCAGTTCTGCGGGCAAGCACGCCCTCTTGCCTTGGCCCCGAGTGCAAAGTCCCGAGCGAGCACTCGACTCAGTGCAATGCACCCGGAAGGACGCTCTCGCTCGTCTTTCAAGGAGCGATTCCTAACAGCAGAAGCAGCAGAGGCACAAACTGCATGACGAGAAGGGACAACGTAGAACACGTCTCTGTCCTGGCACATTTTCGTGTGCGATACTTCCCTCCGGGTCTTCGGGCCTTGCGAAGCTCTGTGTACTGCGAGCGCTGCTACTCGCAGCTGAGAAGGACCGTGGAGCTAGCGGCGAATTCGGAGAGCTCTTCGCTGCACTGCGCCGCTCGCAAGCGGCTTCGTTCTTCGCCTTCTGCCGTCCGGCGAGAGCTGAACTCCAGCGGTCAGTTGCAGCTCTGCCCAACAGCGTGTTCTCAGTTCTGCGGGCAAGCACGCCCTCTTGCCTTGGCCCCGAGTGCAAAGTCCCGAGCGAGCACTCGACTCAGTGCAATGCACCCGGAAGGACGCTCTCGCTCGTCTTTCAAGGAGCGATTCCTAACAGCAGAAGCAGCAGAGGCACAAACTGCATGACGAGAAGGACAACGTAGAACACGTCTCTGTCCTGGCACATTTTCGTGTGCGATACTTCCCTCCGTGTCTTCGGGCCTTGCGAAGCTCTGTGTACTGCGAGCGCTGCTACTCGCAGCTGAGAAGGACCGTGGAGCTAGCGGCGAATTCGGAGAGCTCTTCGCTGCACTGCGCCGCTCGCAAGCGGCTTCGTTCTTCGCCTTCTGCCGTCCGGCGAGAGCTGAACTCCAGCGGTCAGTTGCAGCTCTGCCCAACAGCGTGTTCTCAGTTCTGCGGGCAAGCACGCCCTCTTGCCTTGGCCCCGAGAGCAAAGTCCCGAGCGAGCACTCGACTCAGTGCAATGCACCCGGAAGGACGCTCTCGCTCGTCTTTCAAGGAGCGATTCCTAACAGCAGAAGCAGCAGAGGCACAAACTGCATGACGAGAAGGGACAACGTAGAACACGTCTCTGTCCTGGCACATTTTCGTGTGCGATACTTCCCTCCGGGTCTTCGGGCCTTGCGAAGCTCTGTGTACTGCGAGCGCTGCTACTCGCAGCTGAGAAGGACCGTGGAGCTAGCGGCGAATTCGGAGAGCTCTTCGCTGCACTGCGCCGCTCGCAAGCGGCTACGTTCTTCGCCTTCTGCCGTCCGGCGAGAGCTGAACTCCAGCGGTCAGGTGCAGCTCTGCCCAACAGCGTGTTCTCAGTTCTGCGGGCAAGCACGCCCTCTTGCCTTGGCCCCGAGAGCAAAGTCCCGAGCGAGCACTCGACTCAGTGCAATGCACCCGGAAGGACGCTCTCGCTCGTCTTTCAAGGAGCGATTCCTAACAGCAGAAGCAGCAGAGGCACAAACTGCATGACGACAAGGGACAACGTAGAACACGTCTCTGTCCTGGCACATTTTCGTGTGCGATACTTCCCTCCGGGTCTTCGGGCCTTGCGAAGCTCTGTGTACTGCGAGCGCTGCTACTCGCAGCTGAGAAGGACCGTGGAGCTAGCGGCGAATTCGGAGAGCTCTTCGCTGCACTGCGCCGCTCGCAAGCGGCTTCGTTCTTCGCCTTCTGCCGTCCGGCGAGAGCTGAACTCCAGCGGTCAGGTGCAGCTCTGCCCATCAGCGTGTTCTCAGTTCTGCGGGCAAGCACGCCCTCTTGCCTTGGCCCCGAGAGCAAAGTCCCGAGCGAGCACTCGACTCAGTGCAATGCACCCGGAAGGACGCTCTCGCTCGCCTTTCAAGGAGCGATTCCTAACAGCAGAAGCAGCAGAGGCACAAACTGCATGACGAGAAGGGACAACGTAGAACACGTCTCTGTCCTGGCACATTTTCGTGTGCGATACTTCCCTCCGGGTCTTCGGGCCTTGCGAAGCTCTGTGTACTGCGAGCGCTGCTACTCGCAGCTGAGAAGGACCGTGGAGCTAGCGGCGAATTCGGAGAGCTCTTCGCTGCACTGCGCCGCTCGCAAGCGGCTTCGTTCTTCGCCTTCTGCCGTCCGGCGAGAGCTGAACTCCAGCGGTCAGGTGCAGCTCTGCCCATCAGCGTGTTCTCAGTTCTGCGGGCAAGCACGCCCTCTTGCCTTGGCCCCGAGAGCAAAGTCCCGAGCGAGCACTCGACTCAGTGCAATGCACCCGGAAGGACGCTCTCGCTCGTCTTTCAAGGAGCGATTCCTAACAGCAGAAGCAGCAGAGGCACAAACTGCATGACGAGAAGGGACAACGTAGAACACGTCTCTGTCCTGGCACATTTTCGTGTGCGATACTTCCCTCCGGGTCTTCGGGCCTTGCGAAGCTCTGTGTACTGCGAGCGCTGCTACTCGCAGCTGAGAAGGACCGTGGAGCTAGCGGCGAATTCGGAGAGCTCTTCGCTGCACTGCGCCGCTCGCAAGCGGCTTCGTTCTTCGCCTTCTGCCGTCCGGCGAGAGCTGAACTCCAGCGGTCAGGTGCAGCTCTGCCCAACAGCGTGTTCTCAGTTCTGCGGGCAAGCACGCCCTCTTGCCTTGGCCCCGAGAGCAAAGTCCCGAGCGAGCACTCGACTCAGTGCAATGCACCCGGAAGGACGCTCTCGCTCGCCTTTCAAGGAGCGATTCCTAACAGCAGAAGCAGCAGAGGCACAAACTGCATGACGAGAAGGGACAACGTAGAACACGTCTCTGTCCTGGCACATTTTCGTGTGCGATACTTCCCTCCGGGTCTTCGGGCCTTGCGAAGCTCTGTGTACTGCGAGCGCTGCTACTCGCAGCTGAGAAGGACCGTGGAGCTAGCGGCGAATTCGGAGAGCTCTTCGCTGCACTGCGCCGCTCGCAAGCGGCTTCGTTCTTCGCCTTCTGCCGTCCGGCGAGAGCTGAACTCCAGCGGTCAGGTGCAGCTCTGCCCATCAGCGTGTTCTCAGTTCTGCGGGCAAGCACGCCCTCTTGCCTTGGCCCCGAGAGCAAAGTCCCGAGCGAGCACTCGACTCAGTGCAATGCACCCGGAAGGACGCTCTCGCTCGCCTTTCAAGGAGCGATTCCTAACAGCAGAAGCAGCAGAGGCACAAACTGCATGACGAGAAGGGACAACGTAGAACACGTCTCTGTCCTGGCACATTTTCGTGTGCGATACTTCCCTCCGGGTCTTCGGGCCTTGCGAAGCTCTGTGTACTGCGAGCGCTGCTACTCGCAGCTGAGAAGGACCGTGGAGCTAGCGGCGAATTCGGAGAGCTCTTCGCTGCACTGCGCCGCTCGCAAGCGGCTTCGTTCTTCGCCTTCTGCCGTCCGGCGAGAGCTGAACTCCAGCGGTCAGGTGCAGCTCTGCCCAACAGCGTGTTCTCAGTTCTGCGGGCAAGCACGCCCTCTTGCCTTGGCCCCGAGAGCAAAGTCCCGAGCGAGCACTCGACTCAGTGCAATGCACCCGGAAGGACGCTCTCGCTCGTCTTTCAAGGAGCGATTCCTAACAGCAGAAGCAGCAGAGGCACAAACTGCATGACGAGAAGGGACAACGTAGAACACGTCTCTGTCCTGGCACATTTTCGTGTGCGATACTTCCCTCCGGGTCTTCGGGCCTTGCGAAGCTCTGTGTACTGCGAGCGCTGCTACTCGCAGCTGAGAAGGACCGTGGAGCTAGCGGCGAATTCGGAGAGCTCTTCGCTGCACTGCGCCGCTCGCAAGCGGCTTCGTTCTTCGCCTTCTGCCGTCCGGCGAGAGCTGAACTCCAGCGGTCAGGTGCAGCTCTGCCCATCAGCGTGTTCTCAGTTCTGCGGGCAAGCACGCCCTCTTGCCTTGGCCCCGAGAGCAAAGTCCCGAGCGAGCACTCGACTCAGTGCAATGCACCCGGAAGGACGCTCTCGCTCGCCTTTCAAGGAGCGATTCCTAACAGCAGAAGCAGCAGAGGCACAAACTGCATGACGAGAAGGGACAACGTAGAACACGTCTCTGTCCTGGCACATTTTCGTGTGCGATACTTCCCTCCGGGTCTTCGGGCCTTGCGAAGCTCTGTGTACTGCGAGCGCTGCTACTCGCAGCTGAGAAGGACCGTGGAGCTAGCGGCGAATTCGGAGAGCTCTTCGCTGCACTGCGCCGCTCGCAAGCGGCTTCGTTCTTCGCCTTCTGCCGTCCGGCGAGAGCTGAACTCCAGCGGTCAGTTGCAGCTCTGCCCAACAGCGTGTTCTCAGTTCTGCGGGCAAGCACGCCCTCTTGCCTTGGCCCCGAGTGCAAAGTCCCGAGCGAGCACTCGACTCAGTGCAATGCACCCGGAAGGACGCTCTCGCTCGTCTTTCAAGGAGCGATTCCTAACAGCAGAAGCAGCAGAGGCACAAACTGCATGACGAGAAGGGACAACGTAGAACACGTCTCTGTCCTGGCACATTTTCGTGTGCGATACTTCCCTCCGGGTCTTCGGGCCTTGCGAAGCTCTGTGTACTGCGAGCGCTGCTACTCGCAGCTGAGAAGGACCGTGGAGCTAGCGGCGAATTCGGAGAGCTCTTCGCTGCACTGCGCCGCTCGCAAGCGGCTTCGTTCTTCGCCTTCTGCCGTCCGGCGAGAGCTGAACTCCAGCGGTCAGTTGCAGCTCTGCCCAACAGCGTGTTCTCAGTTCTGCGGGCAAGCACGCCCTCTTGCCTTGGCCCCGAGAGCAAAGTCCCGAGCGAGCACTCGACTCAGTGCAATGCACCCGGAAGGACGCTCTCGCTCGTCTTTCAAGGAGCGATTCCTAACAGCAGAAGCAGCAGAGGCACAAACTGCATGACGAGAAGGGACAACGTAGAACACGTCTCTGTCCTGGCACATTTTCGTGTGCGATACTTCCCTCCGGGTCTTCGGGCCTTGCGAAGCTCTGTGTACTGCGAGCGCTGCTACTCGCAGCTGAGAAGGACCGTGGAGCTAGCGGCGAATTCGGAGAGCTCTTCGCTGCACTGCGCCGCTCGCAAGCGGCTTCGTTCTTCGCCTTCTGCCGTCCGGCGAGAGCTGAACTCCAGCGGTCAGGTGCAGCTCTGCCCAACAGCGTGTTCTCAGTTCTGCGGGCAAGCACGCCCTCTTGCCTTGGCCCCGAGAGCAAAGTCCCGAGCGAGCACTCGACTCAGTGCAATGCACCCGGAAGGACGCTCTCGCTCGTCTTTCAAGGAGCGATTCCTAACAGCAGAAGCAGCAGAGGCACAAACTGCATGACGAGAAGGGACAACGTAGAACACGTCTCTGTCCTGGCACATTTTCGTGTGCGATACTTCCCTCCGGGTCTTCGGGCCTTGCGAAGCTCTGTGTACTGCGAGCGCTGCTACTCGCAGCTGAGAAGGACCGTGGAGCTAGCGGCGAATTCGGAGAGCTCTTCGCTGCACTGCGCCGCTCGCAAGCGGCTTCGTTCTTCGCCTTCTGCCGTCCGGCGAGAGCTGAACTCCAGCGGTCAGTTGCAGCTCTGCCCAACAGCGTGTTCTCAGTTCTGCGGGCAAGCACGCCCTCTTGCCTTGGCCCCGAGTGCAAAGTCCCGAGCGAGCACTCGACTCAGTGCAATGCACCCGGAAGGACGCTCTCGCTCGTCTTTCAAGGAGCGATTCCTAACAGCAGAAGCAGCAGAGGCACAAACTGCATGACGAGAAGGGACAACGTAGAACACGTCTCTGTCCTGGCACATTTTCGTGTGCGATACTTCCCTCCGGGTCTTCGGGCCTTGCGAAGCTCTGTGTACTGCGAGCGCTGCTACTCGCAGCTGAGAAGGACCGTGGAGCTAGCGGCGAATTCGGAGAGCTCTTCGCTGCACTGCGCCGCTCGCAAGCGGCTTCGTTCTTCGCCTTCTGCCGTCCGGCGAGAGCTGAACTCCAGCGGTCAGTTGCAGCTCTGCCCAACAGCGTGTTCTCAGTTCTGCGGGCAAGCACGCCCTCTTGCCTTGGCCCCGAGTGCAAAGTCCCGAGCGAGCACTCGACTCAGTGCAATGCACCCGGAAGGACGCTCTCGCTCGTCTTTCAAGGAGCGATTCCTAACAGCAGAAGCAGCAGAGGCACAAACTGCATGACGAGAAGGGACAACGTAGAACACGTCTCTGTCCTGGCACATTTTCGTGTGCGATACTTCCCTCCGGGTCTTCGGGCCTTGCGAAGCTCTGTGTACTGCGAGCGCTGCTACTCGCAGCTGAGAAGGACCGTGGAGCTAGCGGCGAATTCGGAGAGCTCTTCGCTGCACTGCGCCGCTCGCAAGCGGCTTCGTTCTTCGCCTTCTGCCGTCCGGCGAGAGCTGAACTCCAGCGGTCAGTTGCAGCTCTGCCCAACAGCGTGTTCTCAGTTCTGCGGGCAAGCACGCCCTCTTGCCTTGGCCCCGAGAGCAAAGTCCCGAGCGAGCACTCGACTCAGTGCAATGCACCCGGAAGGACGCTCTCGCTCGTCTTTCAAGGAGCGATTCCTAACAGCAGAAGCAGCAGAGGCACAAACTGCATGACGAGAAGGGACAACGTAGAACACGTCTCTGTCCTGGCACATTTTCGTGTGCGATACTTCCCTCCGGGTCTTCGGGCCTTGCGAAGCTCTGTGTACTGCGAGCGCTGCTACTCGCAGCTGAGAAGGACCGTGGAGCTAGCGGCGAATTCGGAGAGCTCTTCGCTGCACTGCGCCGCTCGCAAGCGGCTTCGTTCTTCGCCTTCTGCCGTCCGGCGAGAGCTGAACTCCAGCGGTCAGTTGCAGCTCTGCCCAACAGCGTGTTCTCAGTTCTGCGGGCAAGCACGCCCTCTTGCCTTGGCCCCGAGAGCAAAGTCCCGAGCGAGCACTCGACTCAGTGCAATGCACCCGGAAGGACGCTCTCGCTCGTCTTTCAAGGAGCGATTCCTAACAGCAGAAGCAGCAGAGGCACAAACTGCATGACGAGAAGGACAACGTAGAACACGTCTCTGTCCTGGCACATTTTCGTGTGCGATACTTCCCTCCGGGTCTTCGGGCCTTGCGAAGCTCTGTGTACTGCGAGCGCTGCTACTCGCAGCTGAGAAGGACCGTGGAGCTAGCGGCGAATTCGGAGAGCTCTTCGCTGCACTGCGCCGCTCGCAAGCGGCTTCGTTCTTCGCCTTCTGCCGTCCGGCGAGAGCTGAACTCCAGCGGTCAGTTGCAGCTCTGCCCAACAGCGTGTTCTCAGTTCTGCGGGCAAGCACGCCCTCTTGCCTTGGCCCCGAGTGCAAAGTCCCGAGCGAGCACTCGACTCAGTGCAATGCACCCGGAAGGACGCTCTCGCTCGTCTTTCAAGGAGCGATTCCTAACAGCAGAAGCAGCAGAGGCACAAACTGCATGACGAGAAGGGACAACGTAGAACACGTCTCTGTCCTGGCACATTTTCGTGTGCGATACTTCCCTCCGGGTCTTCGGGCCTTGCGAAGCTCTGTGTACTGCGAGCGCTGCTACTCGCAGCTGAGAAGGACCGTGGAGCTAGCGGCGAATTCGGAGAGCTCTTCGCTGCACTGCGCCGCTCGCAAGCGGCTTCGTTCTTCGCCTTCTGCCGTCCGGCGAGAGCTGAACTCCAGCGGTCAGTTGCAGCTCTGCCCAACAGCGTGTTCTCAGTTCTGCGGGCAAGCACGCCCTCTTGCCTTGGCCCCGAGAGCAAAGTCCCGAGCGAGCACTCGACTCAGTGCAATGCACCCGGAAGGACGCTCTCGCTCGCCTTTCAAGGAGCGATTCCTAACAGCAGAAGCAGCAGAGGCACAAACTGCATGACGAGAAGGGACAACGTAGAACACGTCTCTGTCCTGGCACATTTTCGTGTGCGATACTTCCCTCCGGGTCTTCGGGCCTTGCGAAGCTCTGTGTACTGCGAGCGCTGCTACTCGCAGCTGAGAAGGACCGTGGAGCTAGCGGCGAATTCGGAGAGCTCTTCGCTGCACTGCGCCGCTCGCAAGCGGCTTCGTTCTTCGCCTTCTGCCGTCCGGCGAGAGCTGAACTCCAGCGGTCAGTTGCAGCTCTGCCCAACAGCGTGTTCTCAGTTCTGCGGGCAAGCACGCCCTCTTGCCTTGGCCCCGAGAGCAAAGTCCCGAGCGAGCACTCGACTCAGTGCAATGCACCCGGAAGGACGCTCTCGCTCGCCTTTCAAGGAGCGATTCCTAACAGCAGAAGCAGCAGAGGCACAAACTGCATGACGAGAAGGGACAACGTAGAACACGTCTCTGTCCTGGCACATTTTCGTGTGCGATACTTCCCTCCGGGTCTTCGGGCCTTGCGAAGCTCTGTGTACTGCGAGCGCTGCTACTCGCAGCTGAGAAGGACCGTGGAGCTAGCGGCGAATTCGGAGAGCTCTTCGCTGCACTGCGCCGCTCGCAAGCGGCTTCGTTCTTCGCCTTCTGCCGTCCGGCGAGAGCTGAACTCCAGCGGTCAGTTGCAGCTCTGCCCAACAGCGTGTTCTCAGTTCTGCGGGCAAGCACGCCCTCTTGCCTTGGCCCCGAGTGCAAAGTCCCGAGCGAGCACTCGACTCAGTGCAATGCACCCGGAAGGACGCTCTCGCTCGCCTTTCAAGGAGCGATTCCTAACAGCAGAAGCAGCAGAGGCACAAACTGCATGACGAGAAGGGACAACGTAGAACACGTCTCTGTCCTGGCACATTTTCGTGTGCGATACTTCCCTCCGGGTCTTCGGGCCTTGCGAAGCTCTGTGTACTGCGAGCGCTGCTACTCGCAGCTGAGAAGGACCGTGGAGCTAGCGGCGAATTCGGAGAGCTCTTCGCTGCACTGCGCCGCTCGCAAGCGGCTTCGTTCTTCGCCTTCTGCCGTCCGGCGAGAGCTGAACTCCAGCGGTCAGTTGCAGCTCTGCCCAACAGCGTGTTCTCAGTTCTGCGGGCAAGCACGCCCTCTTGCCTTGGCCCCGAGAGCAAAGTCCCGAGCGAGCACTCGACTCAGTGCAATGCACCCGGAAGGACGCTCTCGCTCGCCTTTCAAGGAGCGATTCCTAACAGCAGAAGCAGCAGAGGCACAAACTGCATGACGAGAAGGGACAACGTAGAACACGTCTCTGTCCTGGCACATTTTCGTGTGCGATACTTCCCTCCGGGTCTTCGGGCCTTGCGAAGCTCTGTGTACTGCGAGCGCTGCTACTCGCAGCTGAGAAGGACCGTGGAGCTAGCGGCGAATTCGGAGAGCTCTTCGCTGCACTGCGCCGCTCGCAAGCGGCTTCGTTCTTCGCCTTCTGCCGTCCGGCGAGAGCTGAACTCCAGCGGTCAGTTGCAGCTCTGCCCAACAGCGTGTTCTCAGTTCTGCGGGCAAGCACGCCCTCTTGCCTTGGCCCCGAGTGCAAAGTCCCGAGCGAGCACTCGACTCAGTGCAATGCACCCGGAAGGACGCTCTCGCTCGCCTTTCAAGGAGCGATTCCTAACAGCAGAAGCAGCAGAGGCACAAACTGCATGACGAGAAGGGACAACGTAGAACACGTCTCTGTCCTGGCACATTTTCGTGTGCGATACTTCCCTCCGGGTCTTCGGGCCTTGCGAAGCTCTGTGTACTGCGAGCGCTGCTACTCGCAGCTGAGAAGGACCGTGGAGCTAGCGGCGAATTCGGAGAGCTCTTCGCTGCACTGCGCCGCTCGTAAGCGGCTTCGTTCTTCGCCTTCTGCCGTCCGGCGAGAGCTGAACTCCAGCGGTCAGTTGCAGCTCTGCCCAACAGCGTGTTCTCAGTTCTGCGGGCAAGCACGCCCTCTTGCCTTGGCCCCGAGTGCAAAGTCCCGAGCGAGCACTCGACTCAGTGCAATGCACCCGGAAGGACGCTCTCGCTCGTCTTTCAAGGAGCGATTCCTAACAGCAGAAGCAGCAGAGGCACAAACTGCATGACGAGAAGGGACAACGTAGAACACGTCTCTGTCCTGGCACATTTTCGTGTGCGATACTTCCCTCCGGGTCTTCGGGCCTTGCGAAGCTCTGTGTACTGCGAGCGCTGCTACTCGCAGCTGAGAAGGACCGTGGAGCTAGCGGCGAATTCGGAGAGCTCTTCGCTGCACTGCGCCGCTCGCAAGCGGCTTCGTTCTTCGCCTTCTGCCGTCCGGCGAGAGCTGAACTCCAGCGGTCAGTTGCAGCTCTGCCCAACAGCGTGTTCTCAGTTCTGCGGGCAAGCACGCCCTCTTGCCTTGGCCCCGAGTGCAAAGTCCCGAGCGAGCACTCGACTCAGTGCAATGCACCCGGAAGGACGCTCTCGCTCGTCTTTCAAGGAGCGATTCCTAACAGCAGAAGCAGCAGAGGCACAAACTGCATGACGAGAAGGGACAACGTAGAACACGTCTCTGTCCTGGCACATTTTCGTGTGCGATACTTCCCTCCGGGTCTTCGGGCCTTGCGAAGCTCTGTGTACTGCGAGCGCTGCTACTCGCAGCTGAGAAGGACCGTGGAGCTAGCGGCGAATTCGGAGAGCTCTTCGCTGCACTGCGCCGCTCGCAAGCGGCTTCGTTCTTCGCCTTCTGCCGTCCGGCGAGAGCTGAACTCCAGCGGTCAGTTGCAGCTCTGCCCAACAGCGTGTTCTCAGTTCTGCGGGCAAGCACGCCCTCTTGCCTTGGCCCCGAGTGCAAAGTCCCGAGCGAGCACTCGACTCAGTGCAATGCACCCGGAAGGACGCTCTCGCTCGTCTTTCAAGGAGCGATTCCTAACAGCAGAAGCAGCAGAGGCACAAACTGCATGACGAGAAGGGACAACGTAGAACACGTCTCTGTCCTGGCACATTTTCGTGTGCGATACTTCCCTCCGGGTCTTCGGGCCTTGCGAAGCTCTGTGTACTGCGAGCGCTGCTACTCGCAGCTGAGAAGGACCGTGGAGCTAGCGGCGAATTCGGAGAGCTCTTCGCTGCACTGCGCCGCTCGCAAGCGGCTTCGTTCTTCGCCTTCTGCCGTCCGGCGAGAGCTGAACTCCAGCGGTCAGTTGCAGCTCTGCCCAACAGCGTGTTCTCAGTTCTGCGGGCAAGCACGCCCTCTTGCCTTGGCCCCGAGTGCAAAGTCCCGAGCGAGCACTCGACTCAGTGCAATGCACCCGGAAGGACGCTCTCGCTCGTCTTTCAAGGAGCGATTCCTAACAGCAGAAGCAGCAGAGGCACAAACTGCATGACGAGAAGGGACAACGTAGAACACGTCTCTGTCCTGGCACATTTTCGTGTGCGATACTTCCCTCCGGGTCTTCGGGCCTTGCGAAGCTCTGTGTACTGCGAGCGCTGCTACTCGCAGCTGAGAAGGACCGTGGAGCTAGCGGCGAATTCGGAGAGCTCTTCGCTGCACTGCGCCGCTCGCAAGCGGCTTCGTTCTTCGCCTTCTGCCGTCCGGCGAGAGCTGAACTCCAGCGGTCAGTTGCAGCTCTGCCCAACAGCGTGTTCTCAGTTCTGCGGGCAAGCACGCCCTCTTGCCTTGGCCCCGAGTGCAAAGTCCCGAGCGAGCACTCGACTCAGTGCAATGCACCCGGAAGGACGCTCTCGCTCGTCTTTCAAGGAGCGATTCCTAACAGCAGAAGCAGCAGAGGCACAAACTGCATGACGAGAAGGGACAACGTAGAACACGTCTCTGTCCTGGCACATTTTCGTGTGCGATACTTCCCTCCGGGTCTTCGGGCCTTGCGAAGCTCTGTGTACTGCGAGCGCTGCTACTCGCAGCTGAGAAGGACCGTGGAGCTAGCGGCGAATTCGGAGAGCTCTTCGCTGCACTGCGCCGCTCGCAAGCGGCTTCGTTCTTCGCCTTCTGCCGTCCGGCGAGAGCTGAACTCCAGCGGTCAGTTGCAGCTCTGCCCAACAGCGTGTTCTCAGTTCTGCGGGCAAGCACGCCCTCTTGCCTTGGCCCCGAGTGCAAAGTCCCGAGCGAGCACTCGACTCAGTGCAATGCACCCGGAAGGACGCTCTCGCTCGTCTTTCAAGGAGCGATTCCTAACAGCAGAAGCAGCAGAGGCACAAACTGCATGACGAGAAGGGACAACGTAGAACACGTCTCTGTCCTGGCACATTTTCGTGTGCGATACTTCCCTCCGGGTCTTCGGGCCTTGCGAAGCTCTGTGTACTGCGAGCGCTGCTACTCGCAGCTGAGAAGGACCGTGGAGCTAGCGGCGAATTCGGAGAGCTCTTCGCTGCACTGCGCCGCTCGCAAGCGGCTTCGTTCTTCGCCTTCTGCCGTCCGGCGAGAGCTGAACTCCAGCGGTCAGTTGCAGCTCTGCCCAACAGCGTGTTCTCAGTTCTGCGGGCAAGCACGCCCTCTTGCCTTGGCCCCGAGTGCAAAGTCCCGAGCGAGCACTCGACTCAGTGCAATGCACCCGGAAGGACGCTCTCGCTCGTCTTTCAAGGAGCGATTCCTAACAGCAGAAGCAGCAGAGGCACAAACTGCATGACGAGAAGGGACAACGTAGAACACGTCTCTGTCCTGGCACATTTTCGTGTGCGATACTTCCCTCCGGGTCTTCGGGCCTTGCGAAGCTCTGTGTACTGCGAGCGCTGCTACTCGCAGCTGAGAAGGACCGTGGAGCTAGCGGCGAATTCGGAGAGCTCTTCGCTGCACTGCGCCGCTCGCAAGCGGCTTCGTTCTTCGCCTTCTGCCGTCCGGCGAGAGCTGAACTCCAGCGGTCAGTTGCAGCTCTGCCCAACAGCGTGTTCTCAGTTCTGCGGGCAAGCACGCCCTCTTGCCTTGGCCCCGAGTGCAAAGTCCCGAGCGAGCACTCGACTCAGTGCAATGCACCCGGAAGGACGCTCTCGCTCGTCTTTCAAGGAGCGATTCCTAACAGCAGAAGCAGCAGAGGCACAAACTGCATGACGAGAAGGGACAACGTAGAACACGTCTCTGTCCTGGCACATTTTCGTGTGCGATACTTCCCTCCGGGTCTTCGGGCCTTGCGAAGCTCTGTGTACTGCGAGCGCTGCTACTCGCAGCTGAGAAGGACCGTGGAGCTAGCGGCGAATTCGGAGAGCTCTTCGCTGCACTGCGCCGCTCGCAAGCGGCTTCGTTCTTCGCCTTCTGCCGTCCGGCGAGAGCTGAACTCCAGCGGTCAGTTGCAGCTCTGCCCAACAGCGTGTTCTCAGTTCTGCGGGCAAGCACGCCCTCTTGCCTTGGCCCCGAGAGCAAAGTCCCGAGCGAGCACTCGACTCAGTGCAATGCACCCGGAAGGACGCTCTCGCTCGTCTTTCAAGGAGCGATTCCTAACAGCAGAAGCAGCAGAGGCACAAACTGCATGACGAGAAGGGACAACGTAGAACACGTCTCTGTCCTGGCACATTTTCGTGTGCGATACTTCCCTCCGGGTCTTCGGGCCTTGCGAAGCTCTGTGTACTGCGAGCGCTGCTACTCGCAGCTGAGAAGGACCGTGGAGCTAGCGGCGAATTCGGAGAGCTCTTCGCTGCACTGCGCCGCTCGCAAGCGGCTTCGTTCTTCGCCTTCTGCCGTCCGGCGAGAGCTGAACTCCAGCGGTCAGTTGCAGCTCTGCCCAACAGCGTGTTCTCAGTTCTGCGGGCAAGCACGCCCTCTTGCCTTGGCCCCGAGAGCAAAGTCCCGAGCGAGCACTCGACTCAGTGCAATGCACCCGGAAGGACGCTCTCGCTCGCCTTTCAAGGAGCGATTCCTAACAGCAGAAGCAGCAGAGGCACAAACTGCATGACGAGAAGGGACAACGTAGAACACGTCTCTGTCCTGGCACATTTTCGTGTGCGATACTTCCCTCCGGGTCTTCGGGCCTTGCGAAGCTCTGTGTACTGCGAGCGCTGCTACTCGCAGCTGAGAAGGACCGTGGAGCTAGCGGCGAATTCGGAGAGCTCTTCGCTGCACTGCGCCGCTCGCAAGCGGCTTCGTTCTTCGCCTTCTGCCGTCCGGCGAGAGCTGAACTCCAGCGGTCAGTTGCAGCTCTGCCCAACAGCGTGTTCTCAGTTCTGCGGGCAAGCACGCCCTCTTGCCTTGGCCCCGAGTGCAAAGTCCCGAGCGAGCACTCGACTCAGTGCAATGCACCCGGAAGGACGCTCTCGCTCGTCTTTCAAGGAGCGATTCCTAACAGCAGAAGCAGCAGAGGCACAAACTGCATGACGAGAAGGGACAACGTAGAACACGTCTCTGTCCTGGCACATTTTCGTGTGCGATACTTCCCTCCGGGTCTTCGGGCCTTGCGAAGCTCTGTGTACTGCGAGCGCTGCTACTCGCAGCTGAGAAGGACCGTGGAGCTAGCGGCGAATTCGGAGAGCTCTTCGCTGCACTGCGCCGCTCGCAAGCGGCTTCGTTCTTCGCCTTCTGCCGTCCGGCGAGAGCTGAACTCCAGCGGTCAGTTGCAGCTCTGCCCAACAGCGTGTTCTCAGTTCTGCGGGCAAGCACGCCCTCTTGCCTTGGCCCCGAGAGCAAAGTCCCGAGCGAGCACTCGACTCAGTGCAATGCACCCGGAAGGACGCTCTCGCTCGCCTTTCAAGGAGCGATTCCTAACAGCAGAAGCAGCAGAGGCACAAACTGCATGACGAGAAGGGACAACGTAGAACACGTCTCTGTCCTGGCACATTTTCGTGTGCGATACTTCCCTCCGGGTCTTCGGGCCTTGCGAAGCTCTGTGTACTGCGAGCGCTGCTACTCGCAGCTGAGAAGGACCGTGGAGCTAGCGGCGAATTCGGAGAGCTCTTCGCTGCACTGCGCCGCTCGCAAGCGGCTTCGTTCTTCGCCTTCTGCCGTCCGGCGAGAGCTGAACTCCAGCGGTCAGTTGCAGCTCTGCCCAACAGCGTGTTCTCAGTTCTGCGGGCAAGCACGCCCTCTTGCCTTGGCCCCGAGAGCAAAGTCCCGAGCGAGCACTCGACTCAGTGCAATGCACCCGGAAGGACGCTCTCGCTCGCCTTTCAAGGAGCGATTCCTAACAGCAGAAGCAGCAGAGGCACAAACTGCATGACGAGAAGGGACAACGTAGAACACGTCTCTGTCCTGGCACATTTTCGTGTGCGATACTTCCCTCCGGGTCTTCGGGCCTTGCGAAGCTCTGTGTACTGCGAGCGCTGCTACTCGCAGCTGAGAAGGACCGTGGAGCTAGCGGCGAATTCGGAGAGCTCTTCGCTGCACTGCGCCGCTCGCAAGCGGCTTCGTTCTTCGCCTTCTGCCGTCCGGCGAGAGCTGAACTCCAGCGGTCAGTTGCAGCTCTGCCCAACAGCGTGTTCTCAGTTCTGCGGGCAAGCACGCCCTCTTGCCTTGGCCCCGAGTGCAAAGTCCCGAGCGAGCACTCGACTCAGTGCAATGCACCCGGAAGGACGCTCTCGCTCGCCTTTCAAGGAGCGATTCCTAACAGCAGAAGCAGCAGAGGCACAAACTGCATGACGAGAAGGGACAACGTAGAACACGTCTCTGTCCTGGCACATTTTCGTGTGCGATACTTCCCTCCGGGTCTTCGGGCCTTGCGAAGCTCTGTGTACTGCGAGCGCTGCTACTCGCAGCTGAGAAGGACCGTGGAGCTAGCGGCGAATTCGGAGAGCTCTTCGCTGCACTGCGCCGCTCGTAAGCGGCTTCGTTCTTCGCCTTCTGCCGTCCGGCGAGAGCTGAACTCCAGCGGTCAGTTGCAGCTCTGCCCAACAGCGTGTTCTCAGTTCTGCGGGCAAGCACGCCCTCTTGCCTTGGCCCCGAGTGCAAAGTCCCGAGCGAGCACTCGACTCAGTGCAATGCACCCGGAAGGACGCTCTCGCTCGTCTTTCAAGGAGCGATTCCTAACAGCAGAAGCAGCAGAGGCACAAACTGCATGACGAGAAGGGACAACGTAGAACACGTCTCTGTCCTGGCACATTTTCGTGTGCGATACTTCCCTCCGGGTCTTCGGGCCTTGCGAAGCTCTGTGTACTGCGAGCGCTGCTACTCGCAGCTGAGAAGGACCGTGGAGCTAGCGGCGAATTCGGAGAGCTCTTCGCTGCACTGCGCCGCTCGCAAGCGGCTTCGTTCTTCGCCTTCTGCCGTCCGGCGAGAGCTGAACTCCAGCGGTCAGTTGCAGCTCTGCCCAACAGCGTGTTCTCAGTTCTGCGGGCAAGCACGCCCTCTTGCCTTGGCCCCGAGTGCAAAGTCCCGAGCGAGCACTCGACTCAGTGCAATGCACCCGGAAGGACGCTCTCGCTCGCCTTTCAAGGAGCGATTCCTAACAGCAGAAGCAGCAGAGGCACAAACTGCATGACGAGAAGGGACAACGTAGAACACGTCTCTGTCCTGGCACATTTTCGTGTGCGATACTTCCCTCCGGGTCTTCGGGCCTTGCGAAGCTCTGTGTACTGCGAGCGCTGCTACTCGCAGCTGAGAAGGACCGTGGAGCTAGCGGCGAATTCGGAGAGCTCTTCGCTGCACTGCGCCGCTCGCAAGCGGCTTCGTTCTTCGCCTTCTGCCGTCCGGCGAGAGCTGAACTCCAGCGGTCAGTTGCAGCTCTGCCCAACAGCGTGTTCTCAGTTCTGCGGGCAAGCACGCCCTCTTGCCTTGGCCCCGAGTGCAAAGTCCCGAGCGAGCACTCGACTCAGTGCAATGCACCCGGAAGGACGCTCTCGCTCGCCTTTCAAGGAGCGATTCCTAACAGCAGAAGCAGCAGAGGCACAAACTGCATGACGAGAAGGGACAACGTAGAACACGTCTCTGTCCTGGCACATTTTCGTGTGCGATACTTCCCTCCGGGTCTTCGGGCCTTGCGAAGCTCTGTGTACTGCGAGCGCTGCTACTCGCAGCTGAGAAGGACCGTGGAGCTAGCGGCGAATTCGGAGAGCTCTTCGCTGCACTGCGCCGCTCGCAAGCGGCTTCGTTCTTCGCCTTCTGCCGTCCGGCGAGAGCTGAACTCCAGCGGTCAGTTGCAGCTCTGCCCAACAGCGTGTTCTCAGTTCTGCGGGCAAGCACGCCCTCTTGCCTTGGCCCCGAGTGCAAAGTCCCGAGCGAGCACTCGACTCAGTGCAATGCACCCGGAAGGACGCTCTCGCTCGTCTTTCAAGGAGCGATTCCTAACAGCAGAAGCAGCAGAGGCACAAACTGCATGACGAGAAGGGACAACGTAGAACACGTCTCTGTCCTGGCACATTTTCGTGTGCGATACTTCCCTCCGGGTCTTCGGGCCTTGCGAAGCTCTGTGTACTGCGAGCGCTGCTACTCGCAGCTGAGAAGGACCGTGGAGCTAGCGGCGAATTCGGAGAGCTCTTCGCTGCACTGCGCCGCTCGCAAGCGGCTTCGTTCTTCGCCTTCTGCCGTCCGGCGAGAGCTGAACTCCAGCGGTCAGTTGCAGCTCTGCCCAACAGCGTGTTCTCAGTTCTGCGGGCAAGCACGCCCTCTTGCCTTGGCCCCGAGTGCAAAGTCCCGAGCGAGCACTCGACTCAGTGCAATGCACCCGGAAGGACGCTCTCGCTCGTCTTTCAAGGAGCGATTCCTAACAGCAGAAGCAGCAGAGGCACAAACTGCATGACGAGAAGGGACAACGTAGAACACGTCTCTGTCCTGGCACATTTTCGTGTGCGATACTTCCCTCCGGGTCTTCGGGCCTTGCGAAGCTCTGTGTACTGCGAGCGCTGCTACTCGCAGCTGAGAAGGACCGTGGAGCTAGCGGCGAATTCGGAGAGCTCTTCGCTGCACTGCGCCGCTCGCAAGCGGCTTCGTTCTTCGCCTTCTGCCGTCCGGCGAGAGCTGAACTCCAGCGGTCAGTTGCAGCTCTGCCCAACAGCGTGTTCTCAGTTCTGCGGGCAAGCACGCCCTCTTGCCTTGGCCCCGAGTGCAAAGTCCCGAGCGAGCACTCGACTCAGTGCAATGCACCCGGAAGGACGCTCTCGCTCGTCTTTCAAGGAGCGATTCCTAACAGCAGAAGCAGCAGAGGCACAAACTGCATGACGAGAAGGGACAACGTAGAACACGTCTCTGTCCTGGCACATTTTCGTGTGCGATACTTCCCTCCGGGTCTTCGGGCCTTGCGAAGCTCTGTGTACTGCGAGCGCTGCTACTCGCAGCTGAGAAGGACCGTGGAGCTAGCGGCGAATTCGGAGAGCTCTTCGCTGCACTGCGCCGCTCGCAAGCGGCTTCGTTCTTCGCCTTCTGCCGTCCGGCGAGAGCTGAACTCCAGCGGTCAGTTGCAGCTCTGCCCAACAGCGTGTTCTCAGTTCTGCGGGCAAGCACGCCCTCTTGCCTTGGCCCCGAGTGCAAAGTCCCGAGCGAGCACTCGACTCAGTGCAATGCACCCGGAAGGACGCTCTCGCTCGTCTTTCAAGGAGCGATTCCTAACAGCAGAAGCAGCAGAGGCACAAACTGCATGACGAGAAGGGACAACGTAGAACACGTCTCTGTCCTGGCACATTTTCGTGTGCGATACTTCCCTCCGGGTCTTCGGGCCTTGCGAAGCTCTGTGTACTGCGAGCGCTGCTACTCGCAGCTGAGAAGGACCGTGGAGCTAGCGGCGAATTCGGAGAGCTCTTCGCTGCACTGCGCCGCTCGCAAGCGGCTTCGTTCTTCGCCTTCTGCCGTCCGGCGAGAGCTGAACTCCAGCGGTCAGTTGCAGCTCTGCCCAACAGCGTGTTCTCAGTTCTGCGGGCAAGCACGCCCTCTTGCCTTGGCCCCGAGTGCAAAGTCCCGAGCGAGCACTCGACTCAGTGCAATGCACCCGGAAGGACGCTCTCGCTCGTCTTTCAAGGAGCGATTCCTAACAGCAGAAGCAGCAGAGGCACAAACTGCATGACGAGAAGGGACAACGTAGAACACGTCTCTGTCCTGGCACATTTTCGTGTGCGATACTTCCCTCCGGGTCTTCGGGCCTTGCGAAGCTCTGTGTACTGCGAGCGCTGCTACTCGCAGCTGAGAAGGACCGTGGAGCTAGCGGCGAATTCGGAGAGCTCTTCGCTGCACTGCGCCGCTCGCAAGCGGCTTCGTTCTTCGCCTTCTGCCGTCCGGCGAGAGCTGAACTCCAGCGGTCAGTTGCAGCTCTGCCCAACAGCGTGTTCTCAGTTCTGCGGGCAAGCACGCCCTCTTGCCTTGGCCCCGAGTGCAAAGTCCCGAGCGAGCACTCGACTCAGTGCAATGCACCCGGAAGGACGCTCTCGCTCGTCTTTCAAGGAGCGATTCCTAACAGCAGAAGCAGCAGAGGCACAAACTGCATGACGAGAAGGGACAACGTAGAACACGTCTCTGTCCTGGCACATTTTCGTGTGCGATACTTCCCTCCGGGTCTTCGGGCCTTGCGAAGCTCTGTGTACTGCGAGCGCTGCTACTCGCAGCTGAGAAGGACCGTGGAGCTAGCGGCGAATTCGGAGAGCTCTTCGCTGCACTGCGCCGCTCGCAAGCGGCTTCGTTCTTCGCCTTCTGCCGTCCGGCGAGAGCTGAACTCCAGCGGTCAGGTGCAGCTCTGCCCAACAGCGTGTTCTCAGTTCTGCGGGCAAGCACGCCCTCTTGCCTTGGCCCCGAGAGCAAAGTCCCGAGCGAGCACTCGACTCAGTGCAATGCACCCGGAAGGACGCTCTCGCTCGTCTTTCAAGGAGCGATTCCTAACAGCAGAAGCAGCAGAGGCACAAACTGCATGACGAGAAGGGACAACGTAGAACACGTCTCTGTCCTGGCACATTTTCGTGTGCGATACTTCCCTCCGGGTCTTCGGGCCTTGCGAAGCTCTGTGTACTGCGAGCGCTGCTACTCGCAGCTGAGAAGGACCGTGGAGCTAGCGGCGAATTCGGAGAGCTCTTCGCTGCACTGCGCCGCTCGCAAGCGGCTACGTTCTTCGCCTTCTGCCGTCCGGCGAGAGCTGAACTCCAGCGGTCAGGTGCAGCTCTGCCCAACAGCGTGTTCTCAGTTCTGCGGGCAAGCACGCCCTCTTGCCTTGGCCCCGAGAGCAAAGTCCCGAGCGAGCACTCGACTCAGTGCAATGCACCCGGAAGGACGCTCTCGCTCGTCTTTCAAGGAGCGATTCCTAACAGCAGAAGCAGCAGAGGCACAAACTGCATGACGAGAAGGGACAACGTAGAACACGTCTCTGTCCTGGCACATTTTCGTGTGCGATACTTCCCTCCGGGTCTTCGGGCCTTGCGAAGCTCTGTGTACTGCGAGCGCTGCTACTCGCAGCTGAGAAGGACCGTGGAGCTAGCGGCGAATTCGGAGAGCTCTTCGCTGCACTGCGCCGCTCGCAAGCGGCTTCGTTCTTCGCCTTCTGCCGTCCGGCGAGAGCTGAACTCCAGCGGTCAGGTGCAGCTCTGCCCAACAGCGTGTTCTCAGTTCTGCGGGCAAGCACGCCCTCTTGCCTTGGCCCCGAGAGCAAAGTCCCGAGCGAGCACTCGACTCAGTGCAATGCACCCGGAAGGACGCTCTCGCTCGTCTTTCAAGGAGCGATTCCTAACAGCAGAAGCAGCAGAGGCACAAACTGCATGACGAGAAGGGACAACGTAGAACACGTCTCTGTCCTGGCACATTTTCGTGTGCGATACTTCCCTCCGGGTCTTCGGGCCTTGCGAAGCTCTGTGTACTGCGAGCGCTGCTACTCGCAGCTGAGAAGGACCGTGGAGCTAGCGGCGAATTCGGAGAGCTCTTCGCTGCACTGCGCCGCTCGCAAGCGGCTTCGTTCTTCGCCTTCTGCCGTCCGGCGAGAGCTGAACTCCAGCGGTCAGTTGCAGCTCTGCCCAACAGCGTGTTCTCAGTTCTGCGGGCAAGCACGCCCTCTTGCCTTGGCCCCGAGTGCAAAGTCCCGAGCGAGCACTCGACTCAGTGCAATGCACCCGGAAGGACGCTCTCGCTCGTCTTTCAAGGAGCGATTCCTAACAGCAGAAGCAGCAGAGGCACAAACTGCATGACGAGAAGGGACAACGTAGAACACGTCTCTGTCCTGGCACATTTTCGTGTGCGATACTTCCCTCCGGGTCTTCGGGCCTTGCGAAGCTCTGTGTACTGCGAGCGCTGCTACTCGCAGCTGAGAAGGACCGTGGAGCTAGCGGCGAATTCGGAGAGCTCTTCGCTGCACTGCGCCGCTCGCAAGCGGCTTCGTTCTTCGCCTTCTGCCGTCCGGCGAGAGCTGAACTCCAGCGGTCAGTTGCAGCTCTGCCCAACAGCGTGTTCTCAGTTCTGCGGGCAAGCACGCCCTCTTGCCTTGGCCCCGAGAGCAAAGTCCCGAGCGAGCACTCGACTCAGTGCAATGCACCCGGAAGGACGCTCTCGCTCGTCTTTCAAGGAGCGATTCCTAACAGCAGAAGCAGCAGAGGCACAAACTGCATGACGAGAAGGGACAACGTAGAACACGTCTCTGTCCTGGCACATTTTCGTGTGCGATACTTCCCTCCGGGTCTTCGGGCCTTGCGAAGCTCTGTGTACTGCGAGCGCTGCTACTCGCAGCTGAGAAGGACCGTGGAGCTAGCGGCGAATTCGGAGAGCTCTTCGCTGCACTGCGCCGCTCGCAAGCGGCTTCGTTCTTCGCCTTCTGCCGTCCGGCGAGAGCTGAACTCCAGCGGTCAGTTGCAGCTCTGCCCAACAGCGTGTTCTCAGTTCTGCGGGCAAGCACGCCCTCTTGCCTTGGCCCCGAGAGCAAAGTCCCGAGCGAGCACTCGACTCAGTGCAATGCACCCGGAAGGACGCTCTCGCTCGCCTTTCAAGGAGCGATTCCTAACAGCAGAAGCAGCAGAGGCACAAACTGCATGACGACAAGGGACAACGTAGAACACGTCTCTGTCCTGGCACATTTTCGTGTGCGATACTTCCCTCCGGGTCTTCGGGCCTTGCGAAGCTCTGTGTACTGCGAGCGCTGCTACTCGCAGCTGAGAAGGACCGTGGAGCTAGCGGCGAATTCGGAGAGCTCTTCGCTGCACTGCGCCGCTCGCAAGCGGCTTCGTTCTTCGCCTTCTGCCGTCCGGCGAGAGCTGAACTCCAGCGGTCAGTTGCAGCTCTGCCCAACAGCGTGTTCTCAGTTCTGCGGGCAAGCACGCCCTCTTGCCTTGGCCCCGAGAGCAAAGTCCCGAGCGAGCACTCGACTCAGTGCAATGCACCCGGAAGGACGCTCTCGCTCGCCTTTCAAGGAGCGATTCCTAACAGCAGAAGCAGCAGAGGCACAAACTGCATGACGACAAGGGACAACGTAGAACACGTCTCTGTCCTGGCACATTTTCGTGTGCGATACTTCCCTCCGGGTCTTCGGGCCTTGCGAAGCTCTGTGTACTGCGAGCGCTGCTACTCGCAGCTGAGAAGGACCGTGGAGCTAGCGGCGAATTCGGAGAGCTCTTCGCTGCACTGCGCCGCTCGCAAGCGGCTTCGTTCTTCGCCTTCTGCCGTCCGGCGAGAGCTGAACTCCAGCGGTCAGTTGCAGCTCTGCCCAACAGCGTGTTCTCAGTTCTGCGGGCAAGCACGCCCTCTTGCCTTGGCCCCGAGAGCAAAGTCCCGAGCGAGCACTCGACTCAGTGCAATGCACCCGGAAGGACGCTCTCGCTCGCCTTTCAAGGAGCGATTCCTAACAGCAGAAGCAGCAGAGGCACAAACTGCATGACGACAAGGGACAACGTAGAACACGTCTCTGTCCTGGCACATTTTCGTGTGCGATACTTCCCTCCGGGTCTTCGGGCCTTGCGAAGCTCTGTGTACTGCGAGCGCTGCTACTCGCAGCTGAGAAGGACCGTGGAGCTAGCGGCGAATTCGGAGAGCTCTTCGCTGCACTGCGCCGCTCGCAAGCGGCTTCGTTCTTCGCCTTCTGCCGTCCGGCGAGAGCTGAACTCCAGCGGTCAGTTGCAGCTCTGCCCAACAGCGTGTTCTCAGTTCTGCGGGCAAGCACGCCCTCTTGCCTTGGCCCCGAGAGCAAAGTCCCGAGCGAGCACTCGACTCAGTGCAATGCACCCGGAAGGACGCTCTCGCTCGTCTTTCAAGGAGCGATTCCTAACAGCAGAAGCAGCAGAGGCACAAACTGCATGACGACAAGGGACAACGTAGAACACGTCTCTGTCCTGGCACATTTTCGTGTGCGATACTTCCCTCCGGGTCTTCGGGCCTTGCGAAGCTCTGTGTACTGCGAGCGCTGCTACTCGCAGCTGAGAAGGACCGTGGAGCTAGCGGCGAATTCGGAGAGCTCTTCGCTGCACTGCGCCGCTCGCAAGCGGCTTCGTTCTTCGCCTTCTGCCGTCCGGCGAGAGCTGAACTCCAGCGGTCAGTTGCAGCTCTGCCCAACAGCGTGTTCTCAGTTCTGCGGGCAAGCACGCCCTCTTGCCTTGGCCCCGAGAGCAAAGTCCCGAGCGAGCACTCGACTCAGTGCAATGCACCCGGAAGGACGCTCTCGCTCGCCTTTCAAGGAGCGATTCCTAACAGCAGAAGCAGCAGAGGCACAAACTGCATGACGACAAGGGACAACGTAGAACACGTCTCTGTCCTGGCACATTTTCGTGTGCGATACTTCCCTCCGGGTCTTCGGGCCTTGCGAAGCTCTGTGTACTGCGAGCGCTGCTACTCGCAGCTGAGAAGGACCGTGGAGCTAGCGGCGAATTCGGAGAGCTCTTCGCTGCACTGCGCCGCTCGCAAGCGGCTTCGTTCTTCGCCTTCTGCCGTCCGGCGAGAGCTGAACTCCAGCGGTCAGTTGCAGCTCTGCCCAACAGCGTGTTCTCAGTTCTGCGGGCAAGCACGCCCTCTTGCCTTGGCCCCGAGTGCAAAGTCCCGAGCGAGCACTCGACTCAGTGCAATGCACCCGGAAGGACGCTCTCGCTCGTCTTTCAAGGAGCGATTCCTAACAGCAGAAGCAGCAGAGGCACAAACTGCATGACGACAAGGGACAACGTAGAACACGTCTCTGTCCTGGCACATTTTCGTGTGCGATACTTCCCTCCGGGTCTTCGGGCCTTGCGAAGCTCTGTGTACTGCGAGCGCTGCTACTCGCAGCTGAGAAGGACCGTGGAGCTAGCGGCGAATTCGGAGAGCTCTTCGCTGCACTGCGCCGCTCGCAAGCGGCTTCGTTCTTCGCCTTCTGCCGTCCGGCGAGAGCTGAACTCCAGCGGTCAGTTGCAGCTCTGCCCAACAGCGTGTTCTCAGTTCTGCGGGCAAGCACGCCCTCTTGCCTTGGCCCCGAGAGCAAAGTCCCGAGCGAGCACTCGACTCAGTGCAATGCACCCGGAAGGACGCTCTCGCTCGCCTTTCAAGGAGCGATTCCTAACAGCAGAAGCAGCAGAGGCACAAACTGCATGACGACAAGGGACAACGTAGAACACGTCTCTGTCCTGGCACATTTTCGTGTGCGATACTTCCCTCCGGGTCTTCGGGCCTTGCGAAGCTCTGTGTACTGCGAGCGCTGCTACTCGCAGCTGAGAAGGACCGTGGAGCTAGCGGCGAATTCGGAGAGCTCTTCGCTGCACTGCGCCGCTCGCAAGCGGCTTCGTTCTTCGCCTTCTGCCGTCCGGCGAGAGCTGAACTCCAGCGGTCAGTTGCAGCTCTGCCCAACAGCGTGTTCTCAGTTCTGCGGGCAAGCACGCCCTCTTGCCTTGGCCCCGAGAGCAAAGTCCCGAGCGAGCACTCGACTCAGTGCAATGCACCCGGAAGGACGCTCTCGCTCGCCTTTCAAGGAGCGATTCCTAACAGCAGAAGCAGCAGAGGCACAAACTGCATGACGACAAGGGACAACGTAGAACACGTCTCTGTCCTGGCACATTTTCGTGTGCGATACTTCCCTCCGGGTCTTCGGGCCTTGCGAAGCTCTGTGTACTGCGAGCGCTGCTACTCGCAGCTGAGAAGGACCGTGGAGCTAGCGGCGAATTCGGAGAGCTCTTCGCTGCACTGCGCCGCTCGCAAGCGGCTTCGTTCTTCGCCTTCTGCCGTCCGGCGAGAGCTGAACTCCAGCGGTCAGTTGCAGCTCTGCCCAACAGCGTGTTCTCAGTTCTGCGGGCAAGCACGCCCTCTTGCCTTGGCCCCGAGTGCAAAGTCCCGAGCGAGCACTCGACTCAGTGCAATGCACCCGGAAGGACGCTCTCGCTCGCCTTTCAAGGAGCGATTCCTAACAGCAGAAGCAGCAGAGGCACAAACTGCATGACGACAAGGGACAACGTAGAACACGTCTCTGTCCTGGCACATTTTCGTGTGCGATACTTCCCTCCGGGTCTTCGGGCCTTGCGAAGCTCTGTGTACTGCGAGCGCTGCTACTCGCAGCTGAGAAGGACCGTGGAGCTAGCGGCGAATTCGGAGAGCTCTTCGCTGCACTGCGCCGCTCGCAAGCGGCTTCGTTCTTCGCCTTCTGCCGTCCGGCGAGAGCTGAACTCCAGCGGTCAGTTGCAGCTCTGCCCAACAGCGTGTTCTCAGTTCTGCGGGCAAGCACGCCCTCTTGCCTTGGCCCCGAGTGCAAAGTCCCGAGCGAGCACTCGACTCAGTGCAATGCACCCGGAAGGACGCTCTCGCTCGCCTTTCAAGGAGCGATTCCTAACAGCAGAAGCAGCAGAGGCACAAACTGCATGACGAGAAGGGACAACGTAGAACACGTCTCTGTCCTGGCACATTTTCGTGTGCGATACTTCCCTCCGGGTCTTCGGGCCTTGCGAAGCTCTGTGTACTGCGAGCGCTGCTACTCGCAGCTGAGAAGGACCGTGGAGCTAGCGGCGAATTCGGAGAGCTCTTCGCTGCACTGCGCCGCTCGCAAGCGGCTTCGTTCTTCGCCTTCTGCCGTCCGGCGAGAGCTGAACTCCAGCGGTCAGTTGCAGCTCTGCCCAACAGCGTGTTCTCAGTTCTGCGGGCAAGCACGCCCTCTTGCCTTGGCCCCGAGTGCAAAGTCCCGAGCGAGCACTCGACTCAGTGCAATGCACCCGGAAGGACGCTCTCGCTCGCCTTTCAAGGAGCGATTCCTAACAGCAGAAGCAGCAGAGGCACAAACTGCATGACGAGAAGGGACAACGTAGAACACGTCTCTGTCCTGGCACATTTTCGTGTGCGATACTTCCCTCCGGGTCTTCGGGCCTTGCGAAGCTCTGTGTACTGCGAGCGCTGCTACTCGCAGCTGAGAAGGACCGTGGAGCTAGCGGCGAATTCGGAGAGCTCTTCGCTGCACTGCGCCGCTCGCAAGCGGCTTCGTTCTTCGCCTTCTGCCGTCCGGCGAGAGCTGAACTCCAGCGGTCAGTTGCAGCTCTGCCCAACAGCGTGTTCTCAGTTCTGCGGGCAAGCACGCCCTCTTGCCTTGGCCCCGAGAGCAAAGTCCCGAGCGAGCACTCGACTCAGTGCAATGCACCCGGAAGGACGCTCTCGCTCGCCTTTCAAGGAGCGATTCCTAACAGCAGAAGCAGCAGAGGCACAAACTGCATGACGAGAAGGGACAACGTAGAACACGTCTCTGTCCTGGCACATTTTCGTGTGCGATACTTCCCTCCGGGTCTTCGGGCCTTGCGAAGCTCTGTGTACTGCGAGCGCTGCTACTCGCAGCTGAGAAGGACCGTGGAGCTAGCGGCGAATTCGGAGAGCTCTTCGCTGCACTGCGCCGCTCGCAAGCGGCTTCGTTCTTCGCCTTCTGCCGTCCGGCGAGAGCTGAACTCCAGCGGTCAGTTGCAGCTCTGCCCAACAGCGTGTTCTCAGTTCTGCGGGCAAGCACGCCCTCTTGCCTTGGCCCCGAGAGCAAAGTCCCGAGCGAGCACTCGACTCAGTGCAATGCACCCGGAAGGACGCTCTCGCTCGCCTTTCAAGGAGCGATTCCTAACAGCAGAAGCAGCAGAGGCACAAACTGCATGACGAGAAGGGACAACGTAGAACACGTCTCTGTCCTGGCACATTTTCGTGTGCGATACTTCCCTCCGGGTCTTCGGGCCTTGCGAAGCTCTGTGTACTGCGAGCGCTGCTACTCGCAGCTGAGAAGGACCGTGGAGCTAGCGGCGAATTCGGAGAGCTCTTCGCTGCACTGCGCCGCTCGCAAGCGGCTTCGTTCTTCGCCTTCTGCCGTCCGGCGAGAGCTGAACTCCAGCGGTCAGTTGCAGCTCTGCCCAACAGCGTGTTCTCAGTTCTGCGGGCAAGCACGCCCTCTTGCCTTGGCCCCGAGTGCAAAGTCCCGAGCGAGCACTCGACTCAGTGCAATGCACCCGGAAGGACGCTCTCGCTCGCCTTTCAAGGAGCGATTCCTAACAGCAGAAGCAGCAGAGGCACAAACTGCATGACGAGAAGGGACAACGTAGAACACGTCTCTGTCCTGGCACATTTTCGTGTGCGATACTTCCCTCCGGGTCTTCGGGCCTTGCGAAGCTCTGTGTACTGCGAGCGCTGCTACTCGCAGCTGAGAAGGACCGTGGAGCTAGCGGCGAATTCGGAGAGCTCTTCGCTGCACTGCGCCGCTCGCAAGCGGCTTCGTTCTTCGCCTTCTGCCGTCCGGCGAGAGCTGAACTCCAGCGGTCAGTTGCAGCTCTGCCCAACAGCGTGTTCTCAGTTCTGCGGGCAAGCACGCCCTCTTGCCTTGGCCCCGAGAGCAAAGTCCCGAGCGAGCACTCGACTCAGTGCAATGCACCCGGAAGGACGCTCTCGCTCGCCTTTCAAGGAGCGATTCCTAACAGCAGAAGCAGCAGAGGCACAAACTGCATGACGAGAAGGGACAACGTAGAACACGTCTCTGTCCTGGCACATTTTCGTGTGCGATACTTCCCTCCGGGTCTTCGGGCCTTGCGAAGCTCTGTGTACTGCGAGCGCTGCTACTCGCAGCTGAGAAGGACCGTGGAGCTAGCGGCGAATTCGGAGAGCTCTTCGCTGCACTGCGCCGCTCGCAAGCGGCTTCGTTCTTCGCCTTCTGCCGTCCGGCGAGAGCTGAACTCCAGCGGTCAGTTGCAGCTCTGCCCAACAGCGTGTTCTCAGTTCTGCGGGCAAGCACGCCCTCTTGCCTTGGCCCCGAGTGCAAAGTCCCGAGCGAGCACTCGACTCAGTGCAATGCACCCGGAAGGACGCTCTCGCTCGTCTTTCAAGGAGCGATTCCTAACAGCAGAAGCAGCAGAGGCACAAACTGCATGACGAGAAGGGACAACGTAGAACACGTCTCTGTCCTGGCACATTTTCGTGTGCGATACTTCCCTCCGGGTCTTCGGGCCTTGCGAAGCTCTGTGTACTGCGAGCGCTGCTACTCGCAGCTGAGAAGGACCGTGGAGCTAGCGGCGAATTCGGAGAGCTCTTCGCTGCACTGCGCCGCTCGCAAGCGGCTTCGTTCTTCGCCTTCTGCCGTCCGGCGAGAGCTGAACTCCAGCGGTCAGTTGCAGCTCTGCCCAACAGCGTGTTCTCAGTTCTGCGGGCAAGCACGCCCTCTTGCCTTGGCCCCGAGTGCAAAGTCCCGAGCGAGCACTCGACTCAGTGCAATGCACCCGGAAGGACGCTCTCGCTCGTCTTTCAAGGAGCGATTCCTAACAGCAGAAGCAGCAGAGGCACAAACTGCATGACGACAAGGGACAACGTAGAACACGTCTCTGTCCTGGCACATTTTCGTGTGCGATACTTCCCTCCGGGTCTTCGGGCCTTGCGAAGCTCTGTGTACTGCGAGCGCTGCTACTCGCAGCTGAGAAGGACCGTGGAGCTAGCGGCGAATTCGGAGAGCTCTTCGCTGCACTGCGCCGCTCGCAAGCGGCTTCGTTCTTCGCCTTCTGCCGTCCGGCGAGAGCTGAACTCCAGCGGTCAGTTGCAGCTCTGCCCAACAGCGTGTTCTCAGTTCTGCGGGCAAGCACGCCCTCTTGCCTTGGCCCCGAGAGCAAAGTCCCGAGCGAGCACTCGACTCAGTGCAATGCACCCGGAAGGACGCTCTCGCTCGTCTTTCAAGGAGCGATTCCTAACAGCAGAAGCAGCAGAGGCACAAACTGCATGACGACAAGGGACAACGTAGAACACGTCTCTGTCCTGGCACATTTTCGTGTGCGATACTTCCCTCCGGGTCTTCGGGCCTTGCGAAGCTCTGTGTACTGCGAGCGCTGCTACTCGCAGCTGAGAAGGACCGTGGAGCTAGCGGCGAATTCGGAGAGCTCTTCGCTGCACTGCGCCGCTCGCAAGCGGCTTCGTTCTTCGCCTTCTGCCGTCCGGCGAGAGCTGAACTCCAGCGGTCAGGTGCAGCTCTGCCCAACAGCGTGTTCTCAGTTCTGCGGGCAAGCACGCCCTCTTGCCTTGGCCCCGAGAGCAAAGTCCCGAGCGAGCACTCGACTCAGTGCAATGCACCCGGAAGGACGCTCTCGCTCGTCTTTCAAGGAGCGATTCCTAACAGCAGAAGCAGCAGAGGCACAAACTGCATGACGACAAGGGACAACGTAGAACACGTCTCTGTCCTGGCACATTTTCGTGTGCGATACTTCCCTCCGGGTCTTCGGGCCTTGCGAAGCTCTGTGTACTGCGAGCGCTGCTACTCGCAGCTGAGAAGGACCGTGGAGCTAGCGGCGAATTCGGAGAGCTCTTCGCTGCACTGCGCCGCTCGCAAGCGGCTTCGTTCTTCGCCTTCTGCCGTCCGGCGAGAGCTGAACTCCAGCGGTCAGTTGCAGCTCTGCCCAACAGCGTGTTCTCAGTTCTGCGGGCAAGCACGCCCTCTTGCCTTGGCCCCGAGAGCAAAGTCCCGAGCGAGCACTCGACTCAGTGCAATGCACCCGGAAGGACGCTCTCGCTCGTCTTTCAAGGAGCGATTCCTAACAGCAGAAGCAGCAGAGGCACAAACTGCATGACGACAAGGGACAACGTAGAACACGTCTCTGTCCTGGCACATTTTCGTGTGCGATACTTCCCTCCGGGTCTTCGGGCCTTGCGAAGCTCTGTGTACTGCGAGCGCTGCTACTCGCAGCTGAGAAGGACCGTGGAGCTAGCGGCGAATTCGGAGAGCTCTTCGCTGCACTGCGCCGCTCGCAAGCGGCTTCGTTCTTCGCCTTCTGCCGTCCGGCGAGAGCTGAACTCCAGCGGTCAGGTGCAGCTCTGCCCAACAGCGTGTTCTCAGTTCTGCGGGCAAGCACGCCCTCTTGCCTTGGCCCCGAGAGCAAAGTCCCGAGCGAGCACTCGACTCAGTGCAATGCACCCGGAAGGACGCTCTCGCTCGTCTTTCAAGGAGCGATTCCTAACAGCAGAAGCAGCAGAGGCACAAACTGCACGACGACAAGGGACAACGTAGAACACGTCTCTGTCCTGGCACATTTTCGTGTGCGATACTTCCCTCCGGGTCTTCGGGCCTTGCGAAGCTCTGTGTACTGCGAGCGCTGCTACTCGCAGCTGAGAAGGACCGTGGAGCTAGCGGCGAATTCGGAGAGCTCTTCGCTGCACTGCGCCGCTCGCAAGCGGCTTCGTTCTTCGCCTTCTGCCGTCCGGCGAGAGCTGAACTCCAGCGGTCAGGTGCAGCTCTGCCCAACAGCGTGTTCTCAGTTCTGCGGGCAAGCACGCCCTCTTGCCTTGGCCCCGAGAGCAAAGTCCCGAGCGAGCACTCGACTCAGTGCAATGCACCCGGAAGGACGCTCTCGCTCGTCTTTCAAGGAGCGATTCCTAACAGCAGAAGCAGCAGAGGCACAAACTGCACGACGACAAGGGACAACGTAGAACACGTCTCTGTCCTGGCACATTTTCGTGTGCGATACTTCCCTCCGGGTCTTCGGGCCTTGCGAAGCTCTGTGTACTGCGAGCGCTGCTACTCGCAGCTGAGAAGGACCGTGGAGCTAGCGGCGAATTCGGAGAGCTCTTCGCTGCACTGCGCCGCTCGCAAGCGGCTTCGTTCTTCGCCTTCTGCCGTCCGGCGAGAGCTGAACTCCAGCGGTCAGGTGCAGCTCTGCCCAACAGCGTGTTCTCAGTTCTGCGGGCAAGCACGCCCTCTTGCCTTGGCCCCGAGAGCAAAGTCCCGAGCGAGCACTCGACTCAGTGCAATGCACCCGGAAGGACGCTCTCGCTCGTCTTTCAAGGAGCGATTCCTAACAGCAGAAGCAGCAGAGGCACAAACTGCACGACGACAAGGGACAACGTAGAACACGTCTCTGTCCTGGCACATTTTCGTGTGCGATACTTCCCTCCGGGTCTTCGGGCCTTGCGAAGCTCTGTGTACTGCGAGCGCTGCTACTCGCAGCTGAGAAGGACCGTGGAGCTAGCGGCGAATTCGGAGAGCTCTTCGCTGCACTGCGCCGCTCGCAAGCGGCTTCGTTCTTCGCCTTCTGCCGTCCGGCGAGAGCTGAACTCCAGCGGTCAGTTGCAGCTCTGCCCAACAGCGTGTTCTCAGTTCTGCGGGCAAGCACGCCTCTTGCCTTGGCCCCGAGAGCAAAGTCCCGAGCGAGCACTCGACTCAGTGCAATGCACCCGGAAGGACGCTCTCGCTCGTCTTTCAAGGAGCGATTCCTAACAGCAGAAGCAGCAGAGGCACAAACTGCATGACGAGAAGGGACAACGTAGAACACGTCTCTGTCCTGGCACATTTTCGTGTGCGATACTTCCCTCCGGGTCTTCGGGCCTTGCGAAGCTCTGTGTACTGCGAGCGCTGCTACTCGCAGCTGAGAAGGACCGTGGAGCTAGCGGCGAATTCGGAGAGCTCTTCGCTGCACTGCGCCGCTCGCAAGCGGCTTCGTTCTTCGCCTTCTGCCGTCCGGCGAGAGCTGAACTCCAGCGGTCAGTTGCAGCTCTGCCCAACAGCGTGTTCTCAGTTCTGCGGGCAAGCACGCCCTCTTGCCTTGGCCCCGAGAGCAAAGTCCCGAGCGAGCACTCGACTCAGTGCAATGCACCCGGAAGGACGCTCTCGCTCGTCTTTCAAGGAGCGATTCCTAACAGCAGAAGCAGCAGAGGCACAAACTGCATGACGAGAAGGGACAACGTAGAACACGTCTCTGTCCTGGCACATTTTCGTGTGCGATACTTCCCTCCGGGTCTTCGGGCCTTGCGAAGCTCTGTGTACTGCGAGCGCTGCTACTCGCAGCTGAGAAGGACCGTGGAGCTAGCGGCGAATTCGGAGAGCTCTTCGCTGCACTGCGCCGCTCGCAAGCGGCTTCGTTCTTCGCCTTCTGCCGTCCGGCGAGAGCTGAACTCCAGCGGTCAGTTGCAGCTCTGCCCAACAGCGTGTTCTCAGTTCTGCGGGCAAGCACGCCCTCTTGCCTTGGCCCCGAGTGCAAAGTCCCGAGCGAGCACTCGACTCAGTGCAATGCACCCGGAAGGACGCTCTCGCTCGTCTTTCAAGGAGCGATTCCTAACAGCAGAAGCAGCAGAGGCACAAACTGCATGACGAGAAGGGACAACGTAGAACACGTCTCTGTCCTGGCACATTTTCGTGTGCGATACTTCCCTCCGGGTCTTCGGGCCTTGCGAAGCTCTGTGTACTGCGAGCGCTGCTACTCGCAGCTGAGAAGGACCGTGGAGCTAGCGGCGAATTCGGAGAGCTCTTCGCTGCACTGCGCCGCTCGCAAGCGGCTTCGTTCTTCGCCTTCTGCCGTCCGGCGAGAGCTGAACTCCAGCGGTCAGTTGCAGCTCTGCCCAACAGCGTGTTCTCAGTTCTGCGGGCAAGCACGCCCTCTTGCCTTGGCCCCGAGAGCAAAGTCCCGAGCGAGCACTCGACTCAGTGCAATGCACCCGGAAGGACGCTCTCGCTCGTCTTTCAAGGAGCGATTCCTAACAGCAGAAGCAGCAGAGGCACAAACTGCATGACGAGAAGGGACAACGTAGAACACGTCTCTGTCCTGGCACATTTTCGTGTGCGATACTTCCCTCCGGGTCTTCGGGCCTTGCGAAGCTCTGTGTACTGCGAGCGCTGCTACTCGCAGCTGAGAAGGACCGTGGAGCTAGCGGCGAATTCGGAGAGCTCTTCGCTGCACTGCGCCGCTCGCAAGCGGCTTCGTTCTTCGCCTTCTGCCGTCCGGCGAGAGCTGAACTCCAGCGGTCAGTTGCAGCTCTGCCCAACAGCGTGTTCTCAGTTCTGCGGGCAAGCACGCCCTCTTGCCTTGGCCCCGAGAGCAAAGTCCCGAGCGAGCACTCGACTCAGTGCAATGCACCCGGAAGGACGCTCTCGCTCGTCTTTCAAGGAGCGATTCCTAACAGCAGAAGCAGCAGAGGCACAAACTGCATGACGAGAAGGGACAACGTAGAACACGTCTCTGTCCTGGCACATTTTCGTGTGCGATACTTCCCTCCGGGTCTTCGGGCCTTGCGAAGCTCTGTGTACTGCGAGCGCTGCTACTCGCAGCTGAGAAGGACCGTGGAGCTAGCGGCGAATTCGGAGAGCTCTTCGCTGCACTGCGCCGCTCGCAAGCGGCTTCGTTCTTCGCCTTCTGCCTTCCGGCGAGAGCTGAACTCCAGCGGTCAGGTGCAGCTCTGCCCAACAGCGTGTTCTCAGTTCTGCGGGCAAGCACGCCCTCTTGCCTTGGCCCCGAGAGCAAAGTCCCGAGCGAGCACTCGACTCAGTGCAATGCACCCGGAAGGACGCTCTCGCTCGTCTTTCAAGGAGCGATTCCTAACAGCAGAAGCAGCAGAGGCACAAACTGCATGACGAGAAGGGACAACGTAGAACACGTCTCTGTCCTGGCACATTTTCGTGTGCGATACTTCCCTCCGGGTCTTCGGGCCTTGCGAAGCTCTGTGTACTGCGAGCGCTGCTACTCGCAGCTGAGAAGGACCGTGGAGCTAGCGGCGAATTCGGAGAGCTCTTCGCTGCACTGCGCCGCTCGCAAGCGGCTTCGTTCTTCGCCTTCTGCCGTCCGGCGAGAGCTGAACTCCAGCGGTCAGGTGCAGCTCTGCCCAACAGCGTGTTCTCAGTTCTGCGGGCAAGCACGCCCTCTTGCCTTGGCCCCGAGAGCAAAGTCCCGAGCGAGCACTCGACTCAGTGCAATGCACCCGGAAGGACGCTCTCGCTCGTCTTTCAAGGAGCGATTCCTAACAGCAGAAGCAGCAGAGGCACAAACTGCATGACGAGAAGGGACAACGTAGAACACGTCTCTGTCCTGGCACATTTTCGTGTGCGATACTTCCCTCCGGGTCTTCGGGCCTTGCGAAGCTCTGTGTACTGCGAGCGCTGCTACTCGCAGCTGAGAAGGACCGTGGAGCTAGCGGCGAATTCGGAGAGCTCTTCGCTGCACTGCGCCGCTCGCAAGCGGCTTCGTTCTTCGCCTTCTGCCGTCCGGCGAGAGCTGAACTCCAGCGGTCAGGTGCAGCTCTGCCCAACAGCGTGTTCTCAGTTCTGCGGGCAAGCACGCCCTCTTGCCTTGGCCCCGAGAGCAAAGTCCCGAGCGAGCACTCGACTCAGTGCAATGCACCCGGAAGGACGCTCTCGCTCGTCTTTCAAGGAGCGATTCCTAACAGCAGAAGCAGCAGAGGCACAAACTGCATGACGAGAAGGGACAACGTAGAACACGTCTCTGTCCTGGCACATTTTCGTGTGCGATACTTCCCTCCGGGTCTTCGGGCCTTGCGAAGCTCTGTGTACTGCGAGCGCTGCTACTCGCAGCTGAGAAGGACCGTGGAGCTAGCGGCGAATTCGGAGAGCTCTTCGCTGCACTGCGCCGCTCGCAAGCGGCTTCGTTCTTCGCCTTCTGCCGTCCGGCGAGAGCTGAACTCCAGCGGTCAGGTGCAGCTCTGCCCAACAGCGTGTTCTCAGTTCTGCGGGCAAGCACGCCCTCTTGCCTTGGCCCCGAGAGCAAAGTCCCGAGCGAGCACTCGACTCAGTGCAATGCACCCGGAAGGACGCTCTCGCTCGTCTTTCAAGGAGCGATTCCTAACAGCAGAAGCAGCAGAGGCACAAACTGCATGACGAGAAGGGACAACGTAGAACACGTCTCTGTCCTGGCACATTTTCGTGTGCGATACTTCCCTCCGGGTCTTCGGGCCTTGCGAAGCTCTGTGTACTGCGAGCGCTGCTACTCGCAGCTGAGAAGGACCGTGGAGCTAGCGGCGAATTCGGAGAGCTCTTCGCTGCACTGCGCCGCTCGCAAGCGGCTTCGTTCTTCGCCTTCTGCCGTCCGGCGAGAGCTGAACTCCAGCGGTCAGGTGCAGCTCTGCCCATCAGCGTGTTCTCAGTTCTGCGGGCAAGCACGCCCTCTTGCCTTGGCCCCGAGTGCAAAGTCCCGAGCGAGCACTCGACTCAGTGCAATGCACCCGGAAGGACGCTCTCGCTCGTCTTTCAAGGAGCGATTCCTAACAGCAGAAGCAGCAGAGGCACAAACTGCATGACGAGAAGGGACAACGTAGAACACGTCTCTGTCCTGGCACATTTTCGTGTGCGATACTTCCCTCCGGGTCTTCGGGCCTTGCGAAGCTCTGTGTACTGCGAGCGCTGCTACTCGCAGCTGAGAAGGACCGTGGAGCTAGCGGCGAATTCGGAGAGCTCTTCGCTGCACTGCGCCGCTCGCAAGCGGCTTCGTTCTTCGCCTTCTGCCGTCCGGCGAGAGCTGAACTCCAGCGGTCAGGTGCAGCTCTGCCCAACAGCGTGTTCTCAGTTCTGCGGGCAAGCACGCCCTCTTGCCTTGGCCCCGAGAGCAAAGTCCCGAGCGAGCACTCGACTCAGTGCAATGCACCCGGAAGGACGCTCTCGCTCGTCTTTCAAGGAGCGATTCCTAACAGCAGAAGCAGCAGAGGCACAAACTGCATGACGAGAAGGGACAACGTAGAACACGTCTCTGTCCTGGCACATTTTCGTGTGCGATACTTCCCTCCGGGTCTTCGGGCCTTGCGAAGCTCTGTGTACTGCGAGCGCTGCTACTCGCAGCTGAGAAGGACCGTGGAGCTAGCGGCGAATTCGGAGAGCTCTTCGCTGCACTGCGCCGCTCGCAAGCGGCTTCGTTCTTCGCCTTCTGCCGTCCGGCGAGAGCTGAACTCCAGCGGTCAGTTGCAGCTCTGCCCATCAGCGTGTTCTCAGTTCTGCGGGCAAGCACGCCCTCTTGCCTTGGCCCCGAGTGCAAAGTCCCGAGCGAGCACTCGACTCAGTGCAATGCACCCGGAAGGACGCTCTCGCTCGTCTTTCAAGGAGCGATTCCTAACAGCAGAAGCAGCAGAGGCACAAACTGCATGACGAGAAGGGACAACGTAGAACACGTCTCTGTCCTGGCACATTTTCGTGTGCGATACTTCCCTCCGGGTCTTCGGGCCTTGCGAAGCTCTGTGTACTGCGAGCGCTGCTACTCGCAGCTGAGAAGGACCGTGGAGCTAGCGGCGAATTCGGAGAGCTCTTCGCTGCACTGCGCCGCTCGCAAGCGGCTTCGTTCTTCGCCTTCTGCCGTCCGGCGAGAGCTGAACTCCAGCGGTCAGGTGCAGCTCTGCCCAACAGCGTGTTCTCAGTTCTGCGGGCAAGCACGCCCTCTTGCCTTGGCCCCGAGTGCAAAGTCCCGAGCGAGCACTCGACTCAGTGCAATGCACCCGGAAGGACGCTCTCGCTCGTCTTTCAAGGAGCGATTCCTAACAGCAGAAGCAGCAGAGGCACAAACTGCATGACGAGAAGGGACAACGTAGAACACGTCTCTGTCCTGGCACATTTTCGTGTGCGATACTTCCCTCCGGGTCTTCGGGCCTTGCGAAGCTCTGTGTACTGCGAGCGCTGCTACTCGCAGCTGAGAAGGACCGTGGAGCTAGCGGCGAATTCGGAGAGCTCTTCGCTGCACTGCGCGCTCGCAGCGGCTTCGTTCTTCGCCTTCTGCCGTCCGGCGAGAGCTGAACTCCAGCGGTCAGTTGCAGCTCTGCCCAACAGCGTGTTCTCAGTTCTGCGGGCAAGCACGCCCTCTTGCCTTGGCCCCGAGTGCAAAGTCCCGAGCGAGCACTCGACTCAGTGCAATGCACCCGGAAGGACGCTCTCGCTCGTCTTTCAAGGAGCGATTCCTAACAGCAGAAGCAGCAGAGGCACAAACTGCATGACGAGCAAGGGACAACGTAGAACACGTCTCTGTCCTGGCACATTTTCGTGTGCGATACTTCCCTCCGGGTCTTCGGGCCTTGCGAAGCTCTGTGTACTGCGAGCGCTGCTACTCGCAGCTGAGAAGGACCGTGGAGCTAGCGGCGAATTCGGAGAGCTCTTCGCTGCACTGCGCCGCTCGCAAGCGGCTTCGTTCTTCGCCTTCTGCCGTCCGGCGAGAGCTGAACTCCAGCGGTCAGGTGCAGCTCTGCCCAACAGCGTGTTCTCAGTTCTGCGGGCAAGCACGCCCTCTTGCCTTGGCCCCGAGAGCAAAGTCCCGAGCGAGCACTCGACTCAGTGCAATGCACCCGGAAGGACGCTCTCGCTCGTCTTTCAAGGAGCGATTCCTAACAGCAGAAGCAGCAGAGGCACAAACTGCATGACGACAAGGGACAACGTAGAACACGTCTCTGTCCTGGCACATTTTCGTGTGCGATACTTCCCTCCGGGTCTTCGGGCCTTGCGAAGCTCTGTGTACTGCGAGCGCTGCTACTCGCAGCTGAGAAGGACCGTGGAGCTAGCGGCGAATTCGGAGAGCTCTTCGCTGCACTGCGCCGCTCGCAAGCGGCTTCGTTCTTCGCCTTCTGCCGTCCGGCGAGAGCTGAACTCCAGCGGTCAGTTGCAGCTCTGCCCAACAGCGTGTTCTCAGTTCTGCGGGCAAGCACGCCCTCTTGCCTTGGCCCCGAGAGCAAAGTCCCGAGCGAGCACTCGACTCAGTGCAATGCACCCGGAAGGACGCTCTCGCTCGTCTTTCAAGGAGCGATTCCTAACAGCAGAAGCAGCAGAGGCACAAACTGCATGACGACAAGGGACAACGTAGAACACGTCTCTGTCCTGGCACATTTTCGTGTGCGATACTTCCCTCCGGGTCTTCGGGCCTTGCGAAGCTCTGTGTACTGCGAGCGCTGCTACTCGCAGCTGAGAAGGACCGTGGAGCTAGCGGCGAATTCGGAGAGCTCTTCGCTGCACTGCGCCGCTCGCAAGCGGCTTCGTTCTTCGCCTTCTGCCGTCCGGCGAGAGCTGAACTCCAGCGGTCAGGTGCAGCTCTGCCCAACAGCGTGTTCTCAGTTCTGCGGGCAAGCACGCCCTCTTGCCTTGGCCCCGAGAGCAAAGTCCCGAGCGAGCACTCGACTCAGTGCAATGCACCCGGAAGGACGCTCTCGCTCGTCTTTCAAGGAGCGATTCCTAACAGCAGAAGCAGCAGAGGCACAAACTGCATGACGACAAGGGACAACGTAGAACACGTCTCTGTCCTGGCACATTTTCGTGTGCGATACTTCCCTCCGGGTCTTCGGGCCTTGCGAAGCTCTGTGTACTGCGAGCGCTGCTACTCGCAGCTGAGAAGGACCGTGGAGCTAGCGGCGAATTCGGAGAGCTCTTCGCTGCACTGCGCCGCTCGCAAGCGGCTTCGTTCTTCGCCTTCTGCCGTCCGGCGAGAGCTGAACTCCAGCGGTCAGTTGCAGCTCTGCCCAACAGCGTGTTCTCAGTTCTGCGGGCAAGCACGCCCTCTTGCCTTGGCCCCGAGAGCAAAGTCCCGAGCGAGCACTCGACTCAGTGCAATGCACCCGGAAGGACGCTCTCGCTCGTCTTTCAAGGAGCGATTCCTAACAGCAGAAGCAGCAGAGGCACAAACTGCATGACGACAAGGGACAACGTAGAACACGTCTCTGTCCTGGCACATTTTCGTGTGCGATACTTCCCTCCGGGTCTTCGGGCCTTGCGAAGCTCTGTGTACTGCGAGCGCTGCTACTCGCAGCTGAGAAGGACCGTGGAGCTAGCGGCGAATTCGGAGAGCTCTTCGCTGCACTGCGCCGCTCGCAAGCGGCTTCGTTCTTCGCCTTCTGCCGTCCGGCGAGAGCTGAACTCCAGCGGTCAGGTGCAGCTCTGCCCAACAGCGTGTTCTCAGTTCTGCGGGCAAGCACGCCCTCTTGCCTTGCCCCGAGAGCAAAGTCCCGAGCGAGCACTCGACTCAGTGCAATGCACCCGGAAGGACGCTCTCGCTCGTCTTTCAAGGAGCGATTCCTAACAGCAGAAGCAGCAGAGGCACAAACTGCACGACGACAAGGGACAACGTAGAACACGTCTCTGTCCTGGCACATTTTCGTGTGCGATACTTCCCTCCGGGTCTTCGGGCCTTGCGAAGCTCTGTGTACTGCGAGCGCTGCTACTCGCAGCTGAGAAGGACCGTGGAGCTAGCGGCGAATTCGGAGAGCTCTTCGCTGCACTGCGCCGCTCGCAAGCGGCTTCGTTCTTCGCCTTCTGCCGTCCGGCGAGAGCTGAACTCCAGCGGTCAGTTGCAGCTCTGCCCAACAGCGTGTTCTCAGTTCTGCGGGCAAGCACGCCCTCTTGCCTTGGCCCCGAGAGCAAAGTCCCGAGCGAGCACTCGACTCAGTGCAATGCACCCGGAAGGACGCTCTCGCTCGTCTTTCAAGGAGCGATTCCTAACAGCAGAAGCAGCAGAGGCACAAACTGCACGACGACAAGGGACAACGTAGAACACGTCTCTGTCCTGGCACATTTTCGTGTGCGATACTTCCCTCCGGGTCTTCGGGCCTTGCGAAGCTCTGTGTACTGCGAGCGCTGCTACTCGCAGCTGAGAAGGACCGTGGAGCTAGCGGCGAAATTCGGAGAGCTCTTCGCTGCACTGCGCCGCTCGCAAGCGGCTTCGTTCTTCGCCTTCTGCCGTCCGGCGAGAGCTGAACTCCAGCGGTCAGGTGCAGCTCTGCCCAACAGCGTGTTCTCAGTTCTGCGGGCAAGCACGCCCTCTTGCCTTGGCCCCGAGAGCAAAGTCCCGAGCGAGCACTCGACTCAGTGCAATGCACCCGGAAGGACGCTCTCGCTCGTCTTTCAAGGAGCGATTCCTAACAGCAGAAGCAGCAGAGGCACAAACTGCACGACGAGAAGGGACAACGTAGAACACGTCTCTGTCCTGGCACATTTTCGTGTGCGATACTTCCCTCCGGGTCTTCGGGCCTTGCGAAGCTCTGTGTACTGCGAGCGCTGCTACTCGCAGCTGAGAAGGACCGTGGAGCTAGCGGCGAATTCGGAGAGCTCTTCGCTGCACTGCGCCGCTCGCAAGCGGCTTCGTTCTTCGCCTTCTGCCGTCCGGCGAGAGCTGAACTCCAGCGGTCAGTTGCAGCTCTGCCAACAGCGTGTTCTCAGTTCTGCGGGCAAGCACGCCCTCTTGCCTTGGCCCGAGTGCAAAGTCCCGAGCGAGCACTCGACTCAGTGCAATGCACCCGGAAGGACGCTCTCGCTCGTCTTTCAAGGAGCGATTCCTAACAGCAGAAGCAGCAGAGGCACAAACTA